>NC_134353.1:794738656-794982572 GCF_048569485.1 Anomaloglossus baeobatrachus
TCGCTCCTCCTACGTCAGACAGCGGTGAGTTCTCCGAGTCCAATGAACACGACACTGCACATAATATTGGGCATAACACTGTGGGGAACGAGATAGCCTCAACCATTAAGGCATTAGTCCAACAGCTGACACGCTCTAGTGCTTCACCAGAAGATAAAGCTACACGTCAGCTAGCGAGCCTTCACAAGGACGTGTTCTTCTGCGGTATTAGCCCCCTAGGTGCACACATAGATCAGGAGACAAGACACAAAAGTTGGAATAATGACTATATTGACATATGGAAAAATAAGCCTGGCTCACTATCTAGTTGGGTGCTCTGGAGAAAAATCAACCTCAGAAAAATACATATAACTCCGGCACTCCTTAGAAAAAAATGTATAAAGTCTCGGGTGGTGCTGAATGTGTTTTTATTAAATCAAGAAATGAAGTCTGTCCCAACGTTTCGGTCTACACCAGACCTTTATCAAGGGATCTATCAGACTGGCAAGATAAACAGGAAACAAAAAACAGAAAAAAGTGAATATACAATAAAGAAGTATTTCATCATAAGGGAAATCATACAAAGGTAAATAAGGGGAAACATAGCATGGTATAATGCAGTATTATAGTAAAAAACATCTTATGGTACAAACGTTTGCAACCGCACATGATACCCTGGAAAAGGGGGTCAAAATAACACGAAAATACAGACAATGTATGGACATGTGATACCATGGATAGGTGCCGTAACTAGTAAGTAATACATTTGGACATACCTAGAGTATTGTAGAAAATAAACATGCACCAACGGACAACATGTGTAATCGTCAACCGCGTCTAACAGTAGGGTTAGGTGCTATATGACAGAATGAAAAAACTCTAAGGTACGCGAAAAGATACATGGTAAACAGTGTGAACACTGACATATAATAAATACCTTGTGACCTTATAACCCAGGTTATGTGCCACGCTCATTGCACAAGAAATAGAAGAGTCATGTTGGCAGAACCTTGGGAGGCGGGATACTGTTTGTATTCTAAGTTAAAAATGGTAAGGGTTAAGGAAGAAAGATACAGAGTCATACCACGGGATAACGTGGACTGTCTAGGATCATACCTGTGCATATGCTGTCTGGCAGAAATAAAAGGGGGGGAAGGGGGGAACCCAATGTAATGTACAGGGTGTTATACAAACAGTATCCCGCCTCCCAAGGTTCTGCCAACATGACTCTTCTATTTCTTGTGCAATGAGCGTGGCACATAACTTGGGTTGTAAGGTCACAAGGTATTTATTATATGTCAGTGTTCACACTGTTTACCATGTATCTTTTCGCGTACCTTAGAGTTTTCTCATTCTCTCATATAGCACCTAACCCTACTGTTAGACGCGGTTGACGATTACACATGTTGTCCGTTTATGCATGTTTATTTTCTACAATACTCTAGGTATGTCCAAATGTATTACTTACTAGTTACGGCACCTATCCATGGTATCACATGTCCATACATTGTCTGTATTTTCGTGCTATTTTGACCCCCTTTTCCAGGGTATCATGTGCGGTTGCAAACGTTTGTACCATAAGATGTTTTTTACTATAATACTGCATTATACCATGCTATGTTTCCCCTTATTTACCTTTGTATGATTTCCCTTATGATGAAATACTTCTTTATTGTATATTCACTTTTTTCTGTTTTTTGTTTTCTGTTTATCTTGCCAGTCTGATAGATCCCTTGATAAAGGTCTGGTGTAGACCGAAACGTTGGGACAGACTTCATTTCTTGATTTAATAAAAACACATTCAGCACCACCCGAGACTTTATGCATTTTTTTCTAAGGAGTGCCGGAGTTATATGTATTTTTCTTATATTGACATATGGTCCTTATTATCTGCCGACCAACTGACGATAGATAAAGAAAGGAGGAAAAACAACCGTTCATACGACAAAAATAGACCAAAAATAGCGCAGATGATGAATAATTGGCTACAGGCTTTCGCAGTCTTAAAGGCACGTTACACGCTACGATTTATCAAACGATATGTCGTCGGGTCACATCGTTAGTGACGCACATCCGGCCTCATTTGACATATTGTAGCGTGTAACACAAATGAGCGACTGTGAACGAGCAAAAATACTCACCTTATCGTTGCTCGTTGACACGTCACTCATTTTCAAAAAAATCAAACTTCCTTCTGTGCTCCGGTTGTTCATCGTTCCCGAGGCAGGACACATTGCTCAGTGTGACACCCCGGGAACGATGAACTGCAGCTTACCTGCGGCTGCTGGCAATGCGGAAGGAAGGAGGTAGGCGGGATGTTTACATCCCGCTCATCTCCGCCCCTCTGCTTCTATTGGCCGGCCGCTGTGTGACGTCGCTGTGACGCCGAACGTCCCTCCCCCTTTCAGGAAGTGGATGTTCGCCGCACACAGTGAGGTCGTTTGGAAGGTAAGTACGTGTGACGTGGGTTTACGACTTTGTGCGACACGGGCAAGAAATTGCCCGTGCTGCACAAACGATGGGGGCGGGTGCAATCGCACATGCGATCGCACGAGAAATTGAAGTGTGTAAAGCAGCCTTTAGGCTGTATTATGGGCATCCGGAACGCTGCTCTGAGCTATGTATATATCAGGATCTGATATATAACTCATACAAGGCTCATGGCGGATCAGCGTGGTGGTGGTATGACGAGGAGTTCCGTAGGCGGCTGGCCCTGCAACCCAACCTAGGCTGGGTAGTTAAAGCGACAGACGTGTGGTTAAGACTAATGCTGTCACAGAAGTAGCCCCCCTTTTCATCTACAACCACTAACTACCCTGCAGCTGCAGGCCAACATTCAGTGGTCGTATCAAAAAATGGGGCCTGCTGGCTATTTAACAAGGGAAATTGCTGTTCCCATGCGTCGTGCAGGTACAGACACGACTGCTCTGCTTCTGGAGGAGGACACCCAGCAGCAAGGTGTACCCGTCCAGCAAACAGGGTGCCTACAGGGTAGAACCCCGTTGAGCGTAAACGCAATGGCCCCCTGGTTAAATCTCTACCCTAATAAAGAAGCTGCAAGGCAATTGCACTCCGGCTTTACACACTGTTTCATTATCCCCTTCAAACTTAGTAAAAGACCAACCCTGGCAAATAACCTAAAATTCGCTCATGAATTCCCCGACATCTTGCACCAAAAAATCCAAAATGAGGTTAACCTAGGCCGAATGGTGGGCCCCTTTCAATCAATTCCTTTTCAAAATATCAGAATCTCCCCATTAGGCATTATTCCAAAAAAGGAACCCGGGAAGTATCGGCTAATCCATCATCTGTCCCACCCAAAAGGCGCATCGGTTAACGACGGAATCCCCCCAGAAGAAGCATCGGTAACATACGCGTCCTTTTGACAAAGCAGTATAATAAAGCCTGCTTTACACGTTGCAATTTCGCATACGATATTGTATGCGATTTGCAACGCCCCCATCGTATGTGTGGCACGTTCAATTTGTTGAACATGCCGCACAAACTATTAACCCCCGTCACACGTACTTACCTTCCATACGACCTCGATGTGGGCGGCGAACGTCCACTTCCTGGAGTGGGAGGGACGTTCGGCGTCACATCAACGTCACGCGGCAGCCGGCCAATAAAAGCGGAGGGGCGGAGCTGAGCGGGACGTAAACATCCCGCCCACCTCCTTCTTTCCGCATTGCTGGCCGGGAGCCGCAGGACGCAGGTAAGATCTGTTCATCGTTCCCGGGGTGTCACACACTGCGATGTGTGCTACCCCCGGTACAATGAACAATCTGACGTCAATTCTAGAGAAAGGTACGATGTGTATGCGATGAACGTTTTAACGTTCAATCGCAATCGCACGTACCTGTCACACACTGCAATGTACCTTACGATGCCGGATGTGCGTCACTTACGACGTGACGCCTCCGACACATTGTAAGATACATTGCAGCGTGTAAAGCAGGCTTTAGTCTGAGCAGCGGGGCCCGGTGCCCTGCTAGCTAAATCTGACATAGAGTCGGCATTCTGCCTATTACCCGTACATCCCGACTGGTTCCACCTGCTAGGTTGCAAGGTGAACAAACACTATTATTATGATATGTGTCTGCCAATGGGATGTTCCATTTCATGTCACTACTTTGAGCTGTTCAGTTCATTCCTGGACTGGGTAGTTCGTTACTAAACAAGCAGCAATTCCCTGATCCATTACCTCGACGATTTTTTGTTCGTCGGCCCCGTAAATTCAAAACTCTGCTCCATCCTCCTCACAAAATTTAAATTTATAGCTCAGCACTTCGGCGTACCGCTATCACCCGAAAAAACACTCGGCCCCTGTAACGTTATGCCGTTCCTCGGCATCGAGATAGACACTAATGCAATGGTTTTTCGCCTGCCAGCAAAAAAAGTTCAGTGAACACTGCATATCTTGGAGGGTTTGTGCGAGGCAAAAAAGGTTACCCTCCAACAGATGCAGTCCTTGCTGGGTCTGCTGACATTCGCCTGCCACGTAATGCCGGTCGGCAGGGCCTTCTCTCGGCAATTATCGTTAGCAACAAAGGGCATTTCCCAACCAGGCCATAGAATCGGGCTCACTCGCTCACTGAAGGCAGACTTTCTATTCTGGAAAACATTCCTTCAATCCTTCAATGGCCATACCTGTGTCATGGCTAAAGAGACGTCAAGCACAGACCTAGGTCTCACTGTAGGAGGATGTAATAAAAAGAGTTTCGCAGCAATCTACAAGAACCAGTGGTGTACCGGCAGCTGGCTGGATCTGTGGGCCACATCAAGCTGGGGGAGTGATCCAGCCCTACTAGAAATTTTCACAATAGTATTGTCCGTAGAGTTATGGGGTCATCAGCTGGAAAACTCAAACATTCGATTTCCAACAAAAAATCTGATAACGGCAAAGAGCTTAAATCACATGTCGTCTGCGTCGCTGCCCTTACTGGCTAACTGGCTCTGTTACGCAGGCTTGCACTACTATGCCTGAGACACAACATCTGGTGTTGAGCTCGACTATCGGCGGACATAGATGATAAACTCATTAATTCTCTTTTATGTTCCGATTGGCAGGCCTTCACAGACCATCTCCCAAAGGTGCAACCAACAGGTGTCCCGTGTCCTACATCCCTATGGGACACAGTAGCCAATCACTGATGCCTTTAATCCGTGCCTCCGTTACGCCGGATACCTGGCAGGTCTATGGTAAGGCTTGGGAAGAGTGGTGTTCACTAATCCAGGGTAGGTCCGTTCATAAGTGCGACCGCACAAGAAGCGAAGTGACGACGGAATTTTTAGTTTGGCTTAAAGAACGAGGGGCGTTGGGCACGTCAGCACAACGGCATTTATCGGGGATAGCCTTCTTTTTTCAACTAGCAGGGTGGGTAGACGTGACTAAGTTCTTTTTCATTAAACAAGCCATTAAAGGCTGGAAAAGGCTTCAACCAAGTCAGGAATGTTGTCGCCACATGTCATTGAAATTACTACACGACATTATTGCAATATCCCTCTCAGTATGCAGGTCTCAATATGAGGTGACCCTCATATCAGCAGCCTTCGCTATCGTTTTTTTCGGCGCGCTGCGCATTAGCAAATTATTACCGCGCTCAAAAACAGCATCTGAAGGCGGGTTACTCAACGAGGATTTAGTCATATCCAGCAACACCCTGCGCAGTCGCGTGCGTAAATCCAAATGCGACCCCACCGGGAGGGGCACGTGGGTCCTGGTTAACTCAACAGACGGCCCAGTGTGCCCACTAAAAATAGTCAAACACTACGCGCTGATAAGACACGCAAGCAGATTTTTTCTTTCCCATACGGACGGGTCCCCGCTTATGAAGTATCATTTTCAAGCAATGTTTAAGTGGTGCTTAGCGAAAGCTGGGGAGAATCCGAAGGAATACGGGACACATTCTTTCCGAATCGGGGCAGCCACTGAGGCTGCTAGGGCAGGAGTAACGGAGGCTGAAGTCCAGTGAATGGGTCGCTGGAAGTCCGCTTGCTTTGCCAGATATATAAGACCGGATTTGCTGAAATAACACGTTTATCTATTACAGGCGACTGCAGACCGTCAGTCTGGGTAGTTGGTCATTCTTATATTGACTTGGCAGCTAAAAGGGCCATGAATCGACCAGGAGGAAAGAACCTGGGCTTCAAAAACGTAGAGGTCAACTGGAGAGGCATCAGAGGGCTACGATGGCAACAGGTTTTCCCGGAGATGGTCGATATCTCCAGGACGGCCATGGGGCCGTTAGTATTGGTGATACATGCTGGTGGCAATGATTTGGTGAAACGCAGTACGGTCGAATTACTAACAGTTATGAAGACGGACATGGAACGTTTTACCTACCTCTTCCCGGATACAGTATTGGTGTGGTCAGAGATAGTACCACGAGCCGTATGGCACGGAGCAATAAATGCAAAAGCCATAGAGCGTTCAAGGAGGAAGATTAATGCAAGGATGGCAAAATTTCTGAGAGGAACATGCGGTATCGTGGTTCGTCACCACCAGTTGGAAGGCGATAACTCCACATTTTTAAGATCAGACGGAGTGCACCTTACGGACATTGGTCAAGACATTTTGTTGTCTGGGATACAGCATGGAGTGGATCAGGCCCTCAAGGTGATGGGTGGGGGTCGGAGTCCTGTGTAGGCGTTACACACGATCCTCCGTGGCAGAAAAGGTGAAGAGGGGCAAAGGTCGTAACCGCTCGTTGGCTGTTTGCCTGTCGGTCGCAGACAAGGTTACGGCGACAAGCTCGTAATGACATTGAAGGGCCCTTCTCTACCTATGAAATTAATAAACTGTTACCGACCTGTTTTCACCCCATCTAGGCCTGGCCGTGTTTTCATTTGGGGACTGGTGGGAGGAGGGGAAGGCACCGTTTCAGACACGCGGGTCTCCACAGTCACAGTATATACACACACAGTATATACACACATAAATACTCACAGTATATCCATAGTATATACTGTACACACAGTATATACACATTATACATATATGCAGAATATACATAGTATATATACACAGTATATACATAGTATATACACACACAGCATATACACATACATACACACAGTATATACACATTATACATACACACTGTATATAAATAGTATATATACACACAGTATATACATAGTATACATACACACAGTATATACACATATATACACAGTATATACACAGTATATAAACACACAGTATATACACATACATACTCACAGTATATACACAGTATATGCACACACACAGTATATACACATACATACACACAGTATATACACAGTATATGCACACACACAGTATATACACATACATACACACAGTATATACACAGTATATGCACACACACAGTATATACACATACATACACACTGTATATAAATAGTATATATACACACAGTATATACATAGTATACATACACAGTGTATACATAGTATATACACACACACAGTATATACACATATATACACAGTATATAAACACACAGTATATACACATACATACACACAGTATATACACAGTATATGCACACACACAGTATATACACATAAATACACAGTATATACACATTATACATATACGCAGTTTATACATAGTATATACACTCACAGTATATACACATACATACAGTATATACACATTAGAACACATATCCGACAACAGCTATAGTCAATTCCTGGATTTGAAAGTGTAGACCAGGGACTAGACCTCAATAAACCATAAGGTTTTCTGGGAAAGGCTCCCCTAAACATTTTTAACCTATACAAGAATTGGAGCCATATATCCACATTTGTAAAAATATCAAAATTCTTTATTGAACATATATGCAAGACAAAACGATTAAAAAACAGATTAGGGTGCAAAGTGCAGAGAATCGAACAATTGTGGAAACCACATTTTCAGATAGTATAATGGGAGGAGAAAATATCTCCACTGGGCTACGTGTAATTAATGAAACGTAATTCTATACATATAACCGATGTAGATAACACATGGATCGCAAAGAACGAGCAGAACCCATATAATGTCACAGAACATCCATATGCGGGCATGGAGTATATATAATATATTAAGGTAAAGGACATAGTATATAAATAATTAAATCATGTCCACCCAATGGATGAATTATATATCAAAATTAGGTTCAAGGCTCGTACACGCAACTCATATGTACCCACAAGGTGAGACATGCAATCACATAGCAGTAGATCTAAAATAGCATAGGTGAATATAACAGCACAATAGATATCACCATAATGATGTACCAGTGCGGTGAAAGATATGCAAACTCACTGCAGTAGTTCTAAAGCCCGCTTTACACGCTGCAATATATCTTACAATGTGTCGGCGGGGTCACGTCGTAAGTGACGCACATCCGGCATCGTAAGGTACATTGTAGTGTGTAACAGCTACGTGAGATTGAACGGTAAAACGTTCATCGCACGCACGTCGCACATTCCTCATAATTTGAACGTGTGTCTTGCGGCTCCCGGCCAGCAATGCGGAAGGAAGGAGGTGGGCGGGATGTTTACGTCCCGCTCATCTCCGCCCCTCCGCTTCTATTGGCCGGCTGCCGCATGACATCGATGTGACGCCGAACGTCCCTCCCACTCCAGGAAGTGGACATTCGCCACCCACATCGAGGTCGTATGGACGGGTAAGTACGTGTGACGGGGGTTAATCGTTTGTGCGGCACATTCAACAAAATTGAACATGCCGCACATACGATGGGGGCAGTTACGATCGCATATGATATCGTATGCAGAATCTTAACGTGTAAAGCAGGCTTTAGCCATCATAAGAAAATATAACAGCACAATTAGTGTCTCCGCAATGGTATGTCAGTGCGGCGTAAGATTATGATGCTAGTTGTTCAAAAACAACACTCACCCATGTTACACACAGTCTGAGAATGTGGGTTCCTGTGCCCCTATGTGCATTTCGCGTAGGCTTCCTCGGGGGGTCATGTTTACCTCTGTCCAAAGTTTCATATATATCCAGTTACCGCCTCAAAAGTCAGCTGAAATCACTAATTGCGCGGGCATGCGCAGTAGAATCCTGCTGTGTCAGGCAGAGCGCACCGATGCCATTTTGCGGATTACGGGTAGAGGGAAATCCCTCGTGACGTCATTTGCCCGGAGATTCGCTGTATTGAAGGCACTGGTAACACCTCCATATTTTTACACCTTTTTACACAATTTTTAGTATCAGTTTTATAAATTTATCATTAACATCTCATGTTTTATTAGATATCTTTAGATGGATATCTTTTGCACCCACCCCCTCACCTCCCCTTTTAATAACGAAGAAATTTCTTCCACTTATTATGTATTAATACACAGCATTTTTATCACTAATTTAGTGAATTTTTATGAATGTTTTATTTATCAATTTTTCTACATATATGGATATGTATGCCCTGATTGTATGTACATACACATATGTGTATAAATATTTTTACCAATCTATATGTACTTTTTGAACTGACATTTTTGCACATTAATTAATTGTGATCTCTGGTTAGTCTTTAGTATTATAATGAATATAAATGTGATCATCCAAAAGCGAATTCTTTTTAAATACTATGACACTTATGTAAAATATTGCCCACTTGCCCACACTTACCTGGTGATATGTGAAAAGCTTTACATTTTTTATTTCGTTATCTTCTGTGCCTCAAATCAGAGCGCATGCGTTGTCTCCAGGCGGTGTGCTGTCGTGGGGGAGGGGGAGGGGGGGCGTATCTCTATCGAGTTGTTAATTGATATATTTGATTATGCAAATGAGTAGGGTGTTTGCTCCTACCAGATCCATGAACCTTTATTATTTAGAGTGGGAATTGTGATGCAGTAATCATGTTTTGTTTGAGAAAGGCTTTCGCCGAAATGCGTTATAATATTTGACGCCTGTACATGGAATTGTACAATAAAAAGAATCTACATTCATAAAGAAGAGTCCCGGTCTTTTCTTCAATTTTGATTGTGGATGCCTTCCATAGACCTGAGCACCGTTCATCCCTGAGTGCTGCCCTGGAACTTTTTTCCTAGTATATACTGTACACACAGTATATACACATTATACATATACGCAGTATATACATAGTATATACACACACATACACACAGTATATACATAGTATATATACACACTGTATACTGTGTGTGTATATACTATGTATATACTGTGTGTGTATATACTGTGTGCATATATGTGTATATACTGTGTGTGTGTATATATACTAAGTATATACTGTGTGTATGTATGTGTATATACTGTGTGTGTATATACTATGTATATACTGTGTCTATATACTGACACAGTATATACATAGTATATACACACACAGTATATACACATACATACACACAGTATATACACATATATGCACACAGTATATACACACACAGTATATACATATTATATATACACACAGAGTATATACACATTATATATGCACACAGTATATACATAGTATATACACATACATACAGTATATATATATATATACATACACACACACACAGTATATACACATTATATATGCACACACTATATACATAGTATATACACACAGTATATACACATACATACACACAGTATATACATAGTATATACACATACATACAGTATATATATATATATATATATACATACACACACAGTATATACACATTATATATGCACACACTATATACATAGTATATACACACAGTATATACACATACATACACACAGTATATACACATTATATATGCACACAGTATATACACACAGTATATACATAGTATATACACACATAGTATATACACATACATACAGTATATACATAGTGTGTGTGTGTGTGTGTATATATATATATACACACACACACAGTAATTATAGACACACAGTATATACACACACAGTATATACACATACATACACACACACACACACACACACACACACAGTATATACATAGTATATATATACACACACAGTATATACACATTATATATGCACACAGTATATACACACACAGTATATACATAGTATACACACACACACAGTATATACATAGTATATATACACACACACAGTATATACACATTATATATGCACACAGTATACACACATACATACACACAGTATATACATAGTATATACACATACATACAGTATATATATATATATATATATATATATATATATATATATACACAGTATATACACATTATATATGCACACAGTATATACACACAGTATATACATAGTATATACACACACATAGTATATACACATACATACAGTATATATATATATATATATATATATATATATATATATATATATATATATATATATATATATATATATATACACACACACACACACACACACACAGTATTTATATACACACACACTATAAATCAGATAAATCAGGGTGTGGAGATAGGAGAAAGAACAACAAACATTCCCATCATGAAATACAATCGCTCCCCGGAAGCAGAGTCTGACTGCGCTCTCACGTGACTGATCACATGACCATGACATCATCGCAGGTCCTGCCGCTTACTATTAGGCTTTAGCATCTACCGTACGGAAAGAGGTGTGGGTCAGGACACATTAGGAGATGGCGGAGGAGGAGGATGAGCTGCTTGGGGAGAGGTTACTTTTCTTACCGGATCGTCATGTCCGTTACTTCCAGCGGAGTCTCCAAGCTCTCCCCGAGCAGTGCTCGTCACTGGAGACCAGCAGGTAATGGCGGAGGTCCCTAGGTGATCAGGGCTGCCCTCCCATGTCCCAGCCCTGCTTTCCCCCCTTCCCTACCGGCTATATGATGAGAGTTACCTTACCGATTATTGGAGATCCAACCCCTGGCCCCCTAGCGATCCTGACAATGGGGCTCTTGAACTCTGTAGCATTTGTATGGCGTGTGTAGAATGGAGCGGAGGTGTTTATGCTCAACCACTGCTTCTTTCATTGTCTATAGGACTGGGGAGTACAGTGCTCCATATTTCAGGAGACCGCCCTATAGACCATGAACGGAGAGCTCAGCTCCTAGGTACAAGATCCATTTCTACTTCGTGCTATTGGTTCTGATACCTTACTGTTTTAGGGATAACCTACTGCAGCTCCTTGAGATCATGAGGAAGACACACACTCTGCCTTGGAGACGACCTCATCATATTCAAGAATTGCCATGGGCCGGACTATCAGGGAAGATTTTGGCACCAAGTGTTGATGAGCGAGCGCTACCATCCTTGGTACTCGTAACCAGCATTTTGACGCTCAGACAGGTTCAACCCGTGTACTGAGTATAATGGAACTCAAGCATTTTTCCAGATCTCTCAAAAAAATGAGTTTCCCATTGACTTCCATTATACTTGGGTGCTCGTATCGATCCCACCCGAGTGTCTGACTGCTCGTTATGAGTACCGAGCACCTGAGCATGATAGAGCCCGCTCATCACTAATACTGAAGACCATAGCATGGTAGTGCTCACTCATCACTAGTTACGAGTACAGAGCACCGGAGCATGGTAGTGCTCACTCATCACTAGTTACGAGTACAGAGCACCGGAGCATGGTAGTGCTCGCTCATCACTAATACTGAAGACCATAGCATGGTAGTGCTCGCTCATCACTAATACTGAAGACCATAGCATGGTAGTGCCCGCTCATCACTAATACTGAAGACCATAGCATGGTAGTGCCCGCTCATCACTAATACTGAAGACCGTAGCATGGTAGTGCTCGCTCATCACTAATACTGAAGACCATAGCATGGTAGTGCTCGCTCATCACTAATACTGAAGACCATAGCATGGTAGTGCCCGCTCATCACTAATACTGAAGACCATAGCATGGTAGTGCCCGCTCATCACTAATACTGAAGACCATAGCATGGTAGTGCTCGCTCATCACTAATACTGAAGACCATAGCATGGTAGTGCTCGCTCATCACTAATACTGAAGACCATAGCATGGTAGTGCCCGCTCATCACTAATACTGAAGACCATAGCATGGTAGTGCCCGCTCATCACTAATACTGAAGACCGTAGCATGGTAGTGCTCGCTCATCACTAATACTGAAGACCATAGCATGGTAGTGCTCGCTCATCACTAATACTGAAGACCATAGCATGGTAGTGCCCGCTCATCACTAATACTGAAGACCATAGCATGGTAGTGCCCGCTCATCACTAATACTGAAGACCATAGCATGGTAGTGCTCGCTCATCACTAATACTGAAGACCATAGCATGGTAGTGCTCGCTCATCACTAATACTGAAGACCATAGCATGGTAGTGCTCGCTCATCACTAGTTACAAGTACTGAGCACCGGAGCATGGTAGTGCCCACTCATCACTAGTTACAAGTACTGAGCACCGGAGCATGGTAGTGCTCGCTCATCACTAGTTACAAGTACTGAGCACCCGAGCATGGTAGTGCGTTCTCATCACTAGTTACAAGTACTGAGCACCCGGAGCATGGTAGTGCTCACTCATCACTAGTTACGAGTACAGAGCACCGGAGCATGGTAGTGCTCACTCATCACTAGATACGAGTACAGAGCAATCGGAGCATGGTAGTGCTCGCTCATCACTAGTTAGTTAGGGAGCCTGGGGCTGGCCTTGGTGATGTTGGGCAACTGGAAGTTGACGTGACATCTCCGGATCTCAGAGGTCACGGAGCCCTGGGGTCACACAATGGGGGTGAGTGGTCCGCAATAGTGCTGCTCATAGGCAATATTGCCAACACAAGGTATTTAAGAGAAACCTTGTTTCTGGACGTCTGAACATTATATGAAGGTGGCTAGCACTGCTAAGTAGTAAACCACCTCTTTAAAATGAAATATCAGGGGCAGTAAGAAATCCTGGAGAAGCGATAGCACGTATTCTATTTATTTCATGCAAAACAAAAAAATGAGTCTATCTTCTAAGTAAGAGAGCTATAGTGGTGTAAATTTTAACTCCCTTCACCCAGCGATTTTTCTGTATTTATTCGATCTCATTTTTTCCTCCTCTTCTTCCTACAGCTATAACTTTTTTTTTAGTTTTCAGTCGATATAACCATATGAGGGCTTATTTTTGCAGGATGAGTTGTACTTTTGAACTACACCATTCATTCTGCCCTATATTGTACTAGGAAACTGAAAACAAAATTCAAAGTACGGTGCAAAAAAAGTGCAATTGCACAATTTATTATTTTTTTTATTTATCATTTTCACTATATGGTAAAACTGACCATGAAATATGATTCCCCAGGTCAGTAACAAACCTATAGAGTTTTACTTGTATCTAAATGGTGAAAAAAAATTCAGAAATTTGTAAAAAAAAAAAATTGTGCTTTTGTCGCCATTTTCAGAGACCCATAGCATTCTCATTTATTGATTTTATATTTTGATACATCGGGCATTTCTGAAAGCGGCGATACCAAATATGTGGGGGGGGGGATGTTTTCTTGTAGCTTCTTTATTTTCAATGGGGAAAAATCGTGGTGATTTGAACAGTTTAACTTTTTTTAGATTTTTTTTTTTATATTTCTAAAAACTTTACTAGTAGTACTAGGTTTTAGGACTGCACTATCTGATCTCTTCAGCTGATCAGAGCAATGCTTCAGCAGAAATGCTGATCTCCAGTGAATGCCAGCGCTCTGTGGCATTCACAGGAAGTAAGTCATGACATCAACAGTTATCAGCTGACCCCGCGTTGTCATGATAACGCTTTGATGCCCCGTGATTGCGTCACAATGCCACTGATGGCAGATGGGAACATCGCAATCCCAGCCGGAGCACGTTAGATCGCTTTGACAATGCGACCTAAAGGCCACTTTACACACAGCGACATCACTAAAGCGATGTCATTGGGGTCACGGAATTCGTGACGCACATCCGGCCACTTTAGCGATGTCGTTGCGTGTGACACCTACGTGCGATCGAAAATGGTCGCAAAATCATGCAAAATCGTTAATCGTTGACATGCTCCCCTATTCCCAAAAATCGTTGCTGCTGCAGGTACGATATTGTTCGTCGTTACTGCGGCAGCAGACATCTCTGTGTGTGACACCGCAGGAACGAGGAACCTCACCTTACCTGCGGCCACCCGCAATGAGGAAGGAAGGAGGTGGGCGGGATGTTCGTCCCGCTCATCTCCGACCCTCCGCTTCGATTGGGTGGCCGCTTAGTGATGTCGCTGTGACGCCGAACGAACCACCCCCTTAGAAAGGAGGCGGTTCGCCGGTCACAGCGACGTCGCTAGGCAGGTAAGTAGTGTGACGGATCCGAGCGATTTTGTGCGCAACGAGCAGCGATTTGCCCGTGACGCACAAACGATGGGGGCGGGTATGCACGCTAGCGATCTCTCTAGCGAGATTGCAACGTGTAAAGCGGCCTTAAGGAGTTAACAGGGGCCTGTTAGCTGCACATGTCTGCTGATCAGATTACCGCGTGAACCCACCTCAAAGGGAGGAAGGAGACCTTAACCCGGCAGCCGAGGGAGATCTGCGCATATCTCAGCTGATTTGTACAGCTGACATGTGTGCCTGCTAGGCACAAGCAGAATCGCTATCTGCCCTTGCCTTTTAACCCCTTAAATGGCGCTGTTAATATGTGACAGCACCATTATTAATAGAGATCGTGCCATAATGTTACTCACAGGCCAATACCGGAAGTCGCGTGACGTGATCACGTGAATCCGGTGGTTGTCATGGTAGCAAAGGGTCATGTGATGACTCCTGCGCTCACATGACTCAGATCCTGTAAGAAACAGCAGACTTCTGCTTATTACAAGAGATGATCATTTCTCCCGGTCTGAGCGATGCCGCTCTGATCAGGAGAATGAATGAGCAATCAGACTGCTAATTGTTATAGTCCCCTAGGGGGACTAGTAAAATAAAAAATAAAAAAGTTTAATAAGTTCTGAAAAATTAAAAATAAATAAATAAAAGTTCAAATCACCCCCCCATTCAACCCATTGAAAATTAAAGGGTTAAAAAAAAATATACACACATTTGGTATTAACAATCAAACATTCCACAGAAGGCATAGAAACAAATATGAACCAGGTGGAGGAGCCACCCCAGGTTCACAGCAGCTCAAAGAGCATTTCAAAGAAAGGAGAACACGAGCAAATATGCTGAAAAAAGTTCATAGATTTTATTAAATAGAATTTTAAAGTGCAAGTGCAAAAATTCACAATGATGATACAAAGATTAAAAGGAGGAGGGGATAGGAACAGATGGTAAAGGGCAGAACAATGGCCTGGTATGGACAACAGGAAGATAATATTCATAAGCAGTAAAGCCAGAATCACTGGCACGTAAGCATCAGGATGAATGAATACAATATTCAGAAAACGAAATGGCCCAAAACTCACTGGCAGTTGATAATCACAATGTAAAGATAATAGTATAAATGGTAGTATATATAGGCAAATTTGCCCAAATCACTGGTAAAGCACCATAACATTGGAAAAAGAGTATTTTGTCTCTGATGGGAATATGTATCTCTAAAATACCGGCATGTAAGCAGGGAGGAGAATTTAAATAGACCAAATAGGTGTAAATGTGATACCCGTGAGAGGGAAAAAGACTTAACCCCAAATCCGCATTGGCCAGGTGCAGATAATGAGGAAAAGAAGATTTCACCTGAAACACGGTACCAGTCATAGGTCTATATGGTTTATAATATAATGTAGCCAAAATCACTGGCAAATAAGCATCAGGGGTATACCCTTATTGTAGGTTGAGTGAATCCCCAGCAGAGACAAAGAACTCAAGTCACTGGCCAGTAAGCAAGGGGGTAGGTATAAAAAGCAGCACAGAAACAAAACCTGTATAATAAACAATGTCTGCAATAGTATGATATTAGACAATTTATGGGAGTATAAGTACATGCAACCCCATCAAAAACGGGGGATTGTATCATAATATATTAATATCTATCAGAAATACTATGGCAGAGAGGCAAAGTATTTAACCAAAAACAGGTATAATCAGGAAAACTTAAGCCCAAATCAGTTTATCCCATGGAGAATGTAGGGGAGGCTAAAGAATCCATACAGGCATTTTCTGGAGAGTGAATCAAAAAAGCATTCAAACAATCCTCAATGAGGTGGTGACTATGGAGAACATTATACCTGGGTCCTGAGTCCGGTGGTGCAAAGAGGCCCGACGTACGTTTCGCGGCTTTAAGAAACAGTCGCTTGCCGCTTCATCACTCTCCCCCCTGACAGAAGACTGCCTTCTAGAGGACGGAAGTCAGATGAGGGCCCTGCTGAACCGGTATAGCCTCTGGGCATCGGTGGGTGAGTGCACCTCAGATGTTCCGCTTTTAATGGCGGTCATATTGTCTGTTTTTTTTATAGGAGTGCAGTAAACCTAAGAAGTGTTTATCTAAATCCAGACATAAGGAATGTGCCTTGTGCTGTAAAGAACTTGCTGGTTCTTGGACTAAGAGATTGTGCAAAGGCTGCATTCAGCAAACTTTGTCAGAGGAACAGCCAGGATTTGCCTCCGACCTCAGGTCCCTCATACGGGAAGAGGTCAGGGACTCCCTCCGATCACTGTCTGGAGCACAAAGTGCTGGGGGTTCTCGGGCTCCTTCGCCGGTCCACGAGGACTCTGATAGGTCTGATGGGGAATGTGATTCCTCTGGCTCTACTTCCCGCTCCTCCTCTGATAGTGACTCAGGGGGTCGCCAGTGCTTCCCACTCGATAATATGAAGAAGTTAGTTAAGGCGGTGAGGACCACCATGGGCCTCACGGATGAGAAACCTGAAAAGTCTATCCAGGATAGGATGTTTGGGGGCATGGAACAGAAGAAACGACGCTCCTTCCCGGTGGTGGATAAAATACAAGCCTTAATTGCCCGGGAATGGAAGAGACCTGATAAGAAGCATTCCGTTCCTGGCGCCTTTAAGAGAAAATACCCGTTTGAGGAGGCCTCCTGCTCCACATGGGATAAGGCGCCAAAATTGGATGTGGCTGTCGCTAAGGCATCCAAAAATTTTGCCTTGCCATTTGAGGACATGGGCTCCCTGAAAGACCCATTAGATAAGAAAGCTGATCACTTCCTAAAGAATACCTGGGAAGCTGCTGCCGGAGGACTAAGACCCGCCATTGCGGCTACCTGTACGGGTAGATCCCTGACTATATGGATTGACGAACTGGAAGACCAGTTTAGATCCCGAGCACCTAAGGAGGAGATTGAGTCCTCCCTCTCCAAATTGCGGGGGGCGGCGGCCTTCCTTGCGGATGCTTCGGCGGACTCCACTAAGTTGGCTGCAAAGTCGGCATCCCTCTCCAACGCGGCTAGAAGGGCTCTCTGGCTGAAATGCTGGCCAGGGGATCTGCAGACTAAGTCTAAACTCTGCAATATCCCTTGTCAAGGTGAATTTCTGTTCGGGCCGGTGCTGGATGACATCCTGGAAAAAGCTAGCGACAAGAAGGGCGGCTTTCCCTTTCCATCATTTCCTTCTTCACGGCGGTCCTTTCGGAGGAAGCCTGTTCGCCGCCCCACCCGACCGCGGGATCGGAATACCTGGTCCGATAGAAAGACTCAGGGAAAGGGGTTCATGTTCAAGGGCCCCTCAAAAGATCAGAATAAGTCGTCCAAGTGACTCGCTTTCCCAGGTCGGAGGGAGGCTCTCTTAGTTCCTTCCGGCCTGGGAAAGGATTTCCTCCAGTGCATGGATACTGGCCCTTATACGCTCCGGCCTCCGGCTCCCCTTCCTTCGGCCTCCTCCTCTCCGGTTCGTGGTTACCCCTCTGCGTCGTTCCCCGGCGGAACAGCTGGCATTGGAAGCAGAGGTCCGTCACCTCCTCTCCAAGAGGGTTCTAGTGGAAGTTCCCTCAAGGGAACAGGGAGAAGGGTTTTACTCCACCCTCTTTCTGGTAGGGAAGCCCGACGGGTCCTATCGCACAATCATCAACCTGAAAGCCCTCAACCGGTTCCTTCAAATAGACAGCTTCAAGATGGAGTCCGTGCGGTCCATAGTGAAATATCTGTATCCCCACTGTCACGTGGCTGTCATAGACTTACGCGATGCATATTATCATGTCCCAATCCACTCTCTCTTCCAATGCTTCCTCAGGATAGCCCTCCACATCGACGGTCGGGTCTGCCATTTCCAATACAAAGCCCTCCCCTTCGGTCTGGCCATCGCCCCGAGGATTTTTACGAAGATAATAGCAGAAATGTCGGCATATCTGCGTCAGAGAGAGGTCCTTCTGATTCCTTATCTGGACGACTTCTTGATCGTGGGCGCCTCGGCTCTTCATTGCGCGGCCCTTCTCCGGCAGGTGCAAGTTTCCCTGCGGGAGCTGGGCTGGTTGATCAACGAGGAAAAGTCAAGATTAATTCCATTAAAGGTTCAGCTGTTTCTGGGACTCACTTGGGACTCCGACACTCAACTCTGTCGGTTGCCTCCTTCCAAAGTGGAAGCCCTTCGGACCCAGATAGACCGGACTCTGAGGCACCGGCGTCTGACTCTCCGGGGGGCGATGTCCCTCCTGGGCTCCCTGACTGCGACCATCCCGGCCGTCAGATGGGGTCAGGCACACACCAGGGTCCAGCAGTGGAATATCTTACAGCATCAGACGGCTCACGGGGGCCATCTGGACAGACTCATCGTTCTCACACATCGCACATTGCAGTCCCTCTATTGGTGGCTAGATCCGGTCCACTTGGGCAGAGGGGTGCCTTGGAGAGCGCCAGAGCCCGTGGTGGTAACCACCGACGCCAGTCTCTACGGTTGGGGGGCACATCTGGACGCTCATTTCATTCAGGGACGATGGTCTGGAGAAGAAGCTCAAAATTCCTCGAATAGAAGGGAATTGCTGGCGGTGGAAAAGGCGTTAGGTCATTTCATGCCATGGTTGAGGGGTCAACATGTAAAAGTTCTGTCGGACAACCAAGCGACGGTAGCTTATCTCAACCACCAGGGGGGTACTCGCTCCAGACACCTCATGTCCGTCGCAAGCAGGATCATGTCTCGGGCGGAGGCTCATCTGGGTTCCCTGTCGGCAGTACACATCCGAGGGAAGGAGAACGATTTGGCGGACTTTCTCAGTCGCACGCAGTTTCACCAGGGCGAATGGTCTCTAAATCAGTCCGTTTTCAACAGGATAACGGGGATGTGGGGGGTTCCCGAGATAGACCTCTTTGCAACTCGGGCCAACAGGAAGGTTCCCCGATTCTGTTCCCTGGATCCAAGGGATCGTCCTCACTCGGTGGACGCACTGTTGCTCAAGTGGGACTTCCGCCTCGCATATGCCTTCCCTCCACTCATCCTCCTCCCTGCAGTACTCAGGAAGATACGGGAGGATCAAGCAGTTGTGATTCTCATCGCACCCTTTTGGCCGAAGAGACCTTGGTTTTATTGGCTGACGCGTCTGTCAGTCACCGATCCATGGGTTCTCCCAGCCCTACCGGATCTCCTATCCCAGGGGCCAGCCTTCCACCCACAGCGCACCAGGTTACACCTGACGGCGTGGCTCTTGAGAGGTCGTTGTTAGGCACTAAGGGGTTTTCTCAAGGTCTGATCTCCACCTTGATGCAGTGCAGAAAGCCTGTCACTACTCGCATTTATGGGCGTATTTGGGCGAAATTCCTGACCTCTTCGGGTGCGGATCCTACTAAGCCACCCTCCGTCCCGGTTGTCCTGGAATTTCTCCAGAAGGGTTGGGAACTGGGTCTATCCGTTAGTACCCTTAAGGTGCAGATCTCCGCACTGAGCGCCTTGTATAACCATGCCCTGGCTGGTAATCCCTGGATATCTAGGTTCGTTAGGTCCTGTGCTAGGTCTAAGCCTCGGGGAACCATGCCTCTTCCGTCCTGGGACCTTAACTTGGTCCTTTCAGCTTTAACACGGCCCCCATTTGAGCCCTTAGATTCTATCTCTCTCAAGCATCTGTCCCTTAAGACGATTCTCCTGGTAGCCCTCACTTCTGCCCGTAGGGTTAGTGACCTTCAGGCCTTATCCATTTCTCCTCCGTATACCCAGTTTTTTGAGGACCGAGTAGTTTTACGTACTGACCCTGCCTATTTGCCGAAGGTGCATTCCCACTTCCATCGATCACAGGAAATAGTGCTCCCCTCTTTTTATGCCAACCCTTCTACTCCGGAGGAGATGGGATGGCACTGCCTGGATGTTAGGCGTTGTCTTCAAAGGTATCTGTTGGACACCTCGGAGGGGAGGAAGGATAAGTCTCTGTTTGTAGTCTTCCAGGGCTGTAGGAAGGGGCTTAAGGCTTCTAAATCCACTTTGGCGAGGTGGATCAGGGATGCCATCTCGGTTGCCTACACAGCCGGGGGGGAAGACGTACCTCCTGGTTTGAAGGCACACTCCACGCGAGCGATGGCATCTTCCTGGGCGGGGAAATCGGAGGTCTCCATCGAGCAGATATGTAAGGCGGCAACCTGGTCTTCTCCGTCCACCTTTTTTAATCACTATCGTCTTGATTTGTCGTTCACCGACATCACCTTTGGGAGGCGGGTTCTGCAAACTGTTGTCCCTCCCTAGGTCTTCCTCTCTGTAATTCTCTCGTGGTGCCGTCATGGGTGCTGGAAAAATACGTAATTACTTACCGGTAATGTGTTTTTTCTGAACCCATGACGGCACCCTTACATTCCCTCCCTGCACTTGGGGGTTGCTAGTTTGCTTCCCTTTTCACTCCTCTTCACTGGGCGGTTATGGTGGCGGGATATGTTTTTTAACGATGTTGCTTGTTTCGGAGGTCCTGTCATGCTTGGTAATCAACTGATGCGGGGAGAGGTGCCGCCCCTTTTTATTCTGGAGGTTTCCTGTCCTTGAAGGGCGGATCCCCTCTCTCGTGGTGCTGTCATGGGTTCAGAAAAAACACATTACCGGTAAGTAATTACGTTTTTCTCTGCTGTCCCTTATCCAGGGAGATTAGCTGCAGTGCCATGGGTTATAAACTTCATTATGTTGCGAACAGTGGACAAAGAAACAACAGGATCTTTGGACTTGTAACCTTGAAATTGTTGATAGTTTTCTACAACTTTGGTTCTCAAACAGGTCTTTTCTCCTCTTTCTGTTCTCTATGCTTAAGGGGGTGTTACACGCAGCGATCTCGCTGGTGAAAGCACCCGCCCCAGTCATTTGTGCATCACGGGCAAATCGCTGCTGGTGGCGCACAATATCGTTAGGAGCAGTCACACGGGACTTACCTGCCTAGCGACGTCGCTGTTGCCAGTGAACCGCCTCCTTTCTAAAGGGGCAGTCTGTGCAGCGTCACTAAGCGGCCACCCAATAGAAGCGGAGGGGCGGAGATGAGCGGGACGTAACATCCCACCCCCACCTCCTTCCTTCCTCATTGCCGGCGGCCGCAGGTAAGCTGTAGTTCGTCGTTCCCGAGTTGTCACACGTAGTGATGTGTGCTGCCTCGGGAACGACGAACAACCTGCGTTGCTCAACAATCAACAATTTTTGGATAAGGAACGATGTGTCAACCATCAACGATAAGATGAGTATTTTCCATCGTTAGTGGTTGCCCCTTGCTGTCACACGCAACGACGTCGCTAACGATGCCGGATGTGCGTCACAGAATCCGTGACCCCGGTGATATATCGTTAGATACGTCGTTGCGTGTAACGGGGCCTTTAGTGTGACACACAGAATACAATGATTGAGTCAACTTCTCCCCTTTTTCTCTGGTTTCAAGAGTGATTTTGATATTGTCCACATGTTTAATTGCTACAGGTGAGTTTGAACGACCATCCCATGATTGAAACAAGGTTGTTAACCCACAATGTTGGAAAGGTGGCAACAATTTTGTCCAGCCAATTTTTGTAATTATGTGTAAAATTATTTCCAATTTGCCTTTTTTTTTTTTGTGTTGTGTCAATACACACAAAAAAATAAACATGTATAACAAACCATGGAATTGCAATAATTTTTTGCGAGACATACTGTACATTTTCTGAAACTATTTCAAACGTGCCAATACTTTCGGCCATGACTGTATGTTCCAACCAAAACCTTTGTAAGAAACGTGCACATGTTGAGTATTTCATGATTTATTTATTTATTTATTTTTTTTATTTTATTTTTTATTTCTACCTCAGCATTTGCAAGCCAATACCAGGAGTGGGTAAAAGAAAATACACAAGTGGTGTTGTGTGTCGATTATACTTTTCCTCTATTTTCCCACTCCTAGTTTTGGCTAAAAATACTGAAGTAAAAAAACTCACCAAATACTCAATGTATGCCATGGCCTAATAGACTTAAAATTGATGTGACTTGTAAGCCTCTTGAACGACTAAATCCTGCTACTTACAGTATAGACCAAAAGTTTGGACACACCTCATCTCTAGAACAACTATTAAGAGGAGACTTTGTGCAGCAGGCCTTCATGGTAAAATAGCTGCTAGGAAACCACTGCTAAGGACAGGCAACAAGCAGAAGAGACTTGTTTGGGCTAAAGAACACAAGGAATGGACATTAGACCAGTGGAAATCTGTGTTTTGGTCTGATGAGTCCAAATTTGAAATCTTTGGATCCAACCACCGTGTCTTTGTAGAAAAGATGAATGGATGGACTCTACATGGCTGGTTCCCACCGTGAAGCATGGAGGAGGAGGTGTGATGGTGTGGGGATGCTTTGCTGGTGACACTATTGGTGATTTATTCAAAATTGAAGGCATACTAAACCAGCATGGCAACCACAGCATCTTGCAGCGGCATGCTATTCCATCCGGTTTGTGTTTAGTTGGACCATCATTTTATTTTTCAACAGGACAATGACCGAAACACACCTCAAGGCTGTGTAAGGGCTATTTGACTAAGAAGGAGAGTGATGGGGTGCTACGCCAGATGACCTGGTCTCTACAGTCACCAGACCTGAACCCAATCGAGATGGTTTGGGGTGAGCTGGACCGCAGAGCAAAAGGGCCAACAAGTGCTAAGCATCTCTGGGAACTCCTTCAAGACTGTTGGAAAACCATTTCCAGTGACTACCTCTTGAAGCTCATCGAGAGAATGCCAAGATTGTGCAAAGTAGTAATGAAAGCAAAAGGTGGCTACTTTGAAGAACCTAGAATATAAGACATATTTTCAGTTGTTTCACACTTTTTTAAGTATTTCATTCCACATGTTTTCATTCATAGTTTTGATGTTTTCGATGTGAATCTACAATATTTAGAGTCATGAAAATAAAGAAAACTCTTTGAATGAGGTGTGTCCAAACTTTTGGTCTGTACTGTATATAGCCATAAAAATGTTGTCATTGGCAGTACTTAACTGCTTATTAAGCATGAGTTATTGTAATTACATATTCAGCATTTCATGTTGTGTATTCATGATTTTCAAATAATATAATAGTATATTATAATTATTATTAAACAGTATATATAGTGTCACTTTATTACTGTAAGAGTTCTTTAGCAAACAGCATTTTGCAGAAAAACTGGATGAGATTGGAGGAAACGGATGTGATTTTTGAATTCCGTGCACCAAGATTCATAAATGTCACATTTTAGCTTGTAGTCAGCAACATGGATGTAGAGCAGCGATCTAGATCTGTGTCCACGTCGTCAATTGTCCTGCCTGTGTAAACAGCCATTCAGATGACCGCCAAACAGTAAACGTTTACCGATTCGTATCATGTTGCCGGTCACTCAGTGTAAACAGATCTTCAGTGGGAACTAATTAAAGCCTGTGCTCTGGTTTTACTGTAATGGAAAAAATGAAATAAAAATTCATACACATCACTTTTGGCAGAGGCCAGGTCATGGCATTTATTGGGAAAGTCAGGTTTTCCATGCTTCCTCGAATGTATGGATTTAATAGAATACGAAGGGCTGGTGATGAGTCTGACTTTGATTTATTTTTTTTATTTTTTTTTTTGTTTCTATAGTAATGAATGTTACATCACATGAAAGCCTTATGTGTCTAATATATGTTTTCAGAATTTTGTGTTTGTCGCTTATGGCAACAGTGTTCTACGCTCACGGGAAAATAAAGTGCTGGAGTCTAATGCGATATTCACAGCAACTGAGAGCAGAGGATAAATGTCTTGTTTCTGCAAGGAAAGTCCACAAAGGATATTCATGGTGATATGTCACAGACATTGGGGGATCAATGCCCTTCATATTCCACAGTTAAGAACTGGGTTGGCAAATTTAAAACAGGCCACTTCAGCACCAATGATGAGGAGCGTCCTGGATGACCGAGAGTGGTTGTTCTTCTGGAGATCGTCGATGCTGTGCACAACCTCATACTGGAGAATCAACGAATTTCAGCTAAAGCAATAGCAAACATCATGGGGATTTCCTGTGAACATGTTTGTGTCATTAGCCATGAACATTTGGACAGGAGGAAGCTTCTGCAAAGTGGGTCCCCAAATGTTTGACAACAGATCAGAGAAGCATGTGAGTGAAAACTTCCTGGTCCATTTGTCAGTGTTTCCGGACTGATAAGAACTTACTGGATCGACTGGTCACTATGGATGAGACCTAGATTTATTTGTATGACCCTGAAAACAAGGATCAGTCAAAAGAATGGAGACACAGTCGTTCTCCTCCTCCAAAGAAGTTCAGGGTGCAAAAATTGGCCACTAAGGTAATGGCATCTGTGTTCTGGGATAAGGAGGGCGTGCTGCTAGTGGACTACTTTCAAAAGTGTTCCACCATCAATGCAAGGTATTACATTGAGCTTTTGGACCAATTGAAGGCAGCTCTGAAGGACAATAGGCACAGCAAGCTGTCCAAAGTAATCTTGTTCCTGCAAGACAAAGCCTCCGCTCACACTGCACAAGCGACCACGGCAAAAATGGCAGAGCTGGTTGACCACCCACCTTATTTACCTGATCTAGCTCCCTCCGACTATCTTCTGTTTCCAAACCTAAAGAAATACCTCAAGGGTACTAAGTTTCACATCATTTCTGATGCCATGGCTGCTACGGATGCCTGGTTTGAGGCACAACCGAATTCCTTCTTTTTGCTGGACTTAAGGCCGCTTTACACGCTGCTAGATCGCTAGCGATGTCGCAAGCAATCGCACCCGCCCCCGTCATTTGTGTGTCACGGACAAATAGCTGCCCGTGGCGAACAATATTGCTGGTACGCGTCACACACACATACCTTACAAACGACGTCGCTTTGGCCGGCAAACAACCTCTTCTTCTTCTTTTTTTTTTTTTTAAGGGGGAGGTTCGTGCGGTGTCACAGCGACTTAACACAGCAGGCCGCCAATTGCAGCGGAGGGGAGGAGAGCCGCCGCATGTACGTCACTCCCACCTCGTTGTCGGGGGACACAAGTACCCTGTTGTTCGTGGTTTTTGGGATGTCACACGTAGCGATGTGTGCTGCCTCAGGAATGACGAACAACCTGCGTCCAGAAGGAACAACGATTTTTGGGAAACGAATGACGTGTCAACAATCAACGATTTTTGACACTTTTCGGATCGTTAGCGGTCGCTGGTGTCACATGCAATGACGTCGCTAACGAAGCCGGATGTGCATCACGAATTTCGTAACCCCAGCGATATATCGTTAGCGATTGTCGCTGTGTGTAAAATGGCCTTTACAGAACTTGGAATAATGATGTAAGAAGTGTGTTGACATCAGTGGAGAGTATGTGAAATAAATGGAAAGTTTCATCATCCTATCTCACTTCTTTCTGGGTAAAACCAAAGACTTATCAGCAGCCCCTCGTGTATATCAGTGTTTTGTTTTTTTTAAAAAACTGTCCACATACTAAAATTAAAAATATTTGTACAAATTACTCTGTTTTTAAAAAAAATGTATAACATCAAAATTTACAGATTAGATACTTGTAATGCTGCATCCCGGAGTATTGCAGCTAAAACTGACCTGGGCAGAAGCTGTAGCCCACCAATCTGAATAGGGGGCGCCTCGGAGTCTGACTGGTAGAAATTAGAGCAGAAATGTACCTTAGGCTAGGTTCACATTTCCGTGAATTTGTATCACTCACAATCTGCGGCTCTGGTAAACAACAGAATCCGTTTGGCGGATTCCGTTGTTCCCATAGACTTGTATGAGCGGCGGATTGTGACTGATCATGCTGCTTTGCGTCCTCCGCCCGACTGATCAGTCATGGAACGACTGACCGCCGGGCAGCAGGAACGGACCCTGTAACGTTTTTTGAGCAGCGCAATCCGTAGGATTTCGCTGCGCATGCTCTCTCTGGCTCCCTGCACATGTAACTAGGGTACACATCGGGTTACTAAGCAATGCACTTTGCTTAGTTACCCGATATTTACCCTGGCTACGTGTGCAAGGAGTCAGCGCTAAGCGGTGTACGCTGGTAACCAAGGTAAATATCGAGTAACCAAGCAAAGTGCTTTGCTTAGTTACCCGATATTTACCCTGGCTATGTTTGAAGGGAGCCCGAAACTTCCCCGATCGGCTCCGCTTTCTCCCGCACTCGGCATGTGTACACACACACACACACACTCACTCTCCTGACGTCCTCAGCTCCATGGCCCCACTCGGCTCCACCCACCCCGCACTTCGCCCCCCGCACACATTCTCAGCGGCTGAACGATCAGCTGATCATCCAGCGGCCGGCTGCTGTGAGCGATCGGCTGATCACCCAGCGGCCGGCTGCTGTGAGTGATCAGCTGATCACTCTCATTAGCCGGCCGCCGGGAGATCATCTGTTCGCTCTCAAAAGCCGGCCGGCTATTGTGAACGATCAGCTGATCGCTCTCTCTTTTACAACGGAGTCAGACAATGAATTCTTATTCTTGTCATCCGTTGTACAACGCATCAGTCACAAGCGTCAAGCAACGCATGTGACTGATGGAGAACAACGGAAATGTGAACCTAGCCTTATATGCGCAGAACTGGTTGAGTACCTTTTCTGGTGCACAGCTAGGCAATTTATGTGAAATTGATTGAGCAATGTGCCCAATAACGAAAATTGGTGCATTTTTATGTATTAAAGTATAGTATAAAGGTAATGTTTGTGTGTTTTTTTTTTTTTTTTTTGTTTTTTTTTTTAAGTTGTTTGAATCACCATTGTTAATAAATTCTCTATCCGAGGTTTTGAAATGTCCATACGTTGTGAATGGCCTGTGCAGAAGGACAATCCACGGCCTCATTCACACATCTGTGATTTGTCTTGTATGTAAAACTCTTGCTTCGAGTTTGATCTGCGTTCATGATCAGATTTCACCAGTGTTTGTTCTGTTTTTACCATCATTATTTTATCGGTAATTTTCACGTATGAAATAAGTAAATGAACCGCTTCTATTCATTATACTGTTAATCATGGACATCACATGAGTTCCACACGGATACCCTCCATGTCCTGGCTATGATTTCCATAGACTATAATGGTCTTTCTGTGAAAAACACTAACCACACACATATGTGACTCACAGATGTTTTAAAAGGAGTATTCCCATCTCCAAGATCCTATCCCAATATGTAGTAGGTGTAATAATAATATTTGCAAATACCTCCAGTCAGAAATGTAATATAGCTCTTTTTATAGCTATGTCTCTTACCTCATGTGCAGGGCATTGTAGCTTAGGTGTCCATGGTTATGACCATCAGCAACTAAGTAACTGTCACTATATGAGTGGACGTAACCATGGTCACCTATGCTGCAATGCCTTTCACATGAGGTGAGAGACTTGGCTATAGCAGGAAAACTATACTACATTTCTAATTAGAGGTATTTGCTAATATTATTACTACCATATTTTCCGGCGTGTAAAACGACTTTTTAAGCCCTGAAAATCTTCTCAAAAGTCATGGGGGGTCATCTTATACGCCGGGGTTGTCATATACGGCGGTGCACGGTGCCGTCGTTTACACACAATAAAAGATATTCTCACCTGTCCTCTGTACCCGCGGTGCCTCCAGCTGTTTGAGGTTTTTTTGCAGTCTACAGGCACACAGACCCCCTCCGTGATAGTGTCCAGTGCACAGAGCAGCTGCTACAGGATGTCGTCATGGCTTTACTGCAGTTGAATGCTTTGTGGCGCCGTAAAGCATTCAACTGCAGTAAAGCCATGACCACATCCTGCAGTGGCTTCTCCGTTCACGCTATCACGGAGGGGTCTGTGTGCCTGCGGACTGCAAGAAACAGCTGGAGGCAGCGCGGGAACGGAGGACAGGTGAGAATATCGACAGAAGGGAATCAGCAGGAGGACATTCCTAAACAATGGGGACATTACAGCAGGTGACAGTACAGCAGGGGAAATTACTATACAATGGGCACATTACTGCAGGGGACATTCCTAAACAATGGGGACATTACAGCAGGTGACAGTACAGCAGGGGAAATTACTATACAATGGGCACATTACTGCAGGGGACATTACTAAACAATGGGGACATTACAGCAGGTGACAGTACAGCAGGGGAAATTACTATACAATGGGCACATTACTGCAGGGGACATTCCTAAACAATGGGGACATTACAGCAGGTGACAGTACAGCAGGGGAAATCAGGGTGGATAAAAATCTTGATTTTTTTAAAAAAATCAAAAAAATCAGATTTTTTTGATTTAAATCAGATTTTTTTGATTTAAATCATTTGATTTAAATCAGATTTTTTAATCAAGTTGTACACAAGCAAAACTTTGTCTTTTTGCAAATCTAATTGTTTTACACAAATAAAAATATTAAAACAGTTGATTATGAAACCTAATAATTTTTATTTGCACTATTAAACACTCAGAATTGAACTACAGAGAGTAAAGGTCCAGTCACACTAAGCAACTTACCAGCGATGCCAACAACGATAGGGATCGCTGGTAAGTTGCTAGGAGGTTGCTGGTGAGCTGTCACACTGCGACGCTCCAGCGATCCCACCAGCAACCTGACCTGGCAGGGATCGCTGGAGCGTGGCTACACGAGTTGCTGGTGAGCTCACCAGCAACCAGTGACCAGCCCCCAGTCTCCTAGTTACAGCACACATCAGGTTAATTAACCCCATGTGTGCTGCAGCTAAATGTGCACAGAGCAGGGAGCAGCGCACACTGCTTAGTGCTGGCTCCTTGCTCTCCTAGTTACAGCACACATCGGGTTAATTGCCTGATGTGTGCTGCAGCTATCTGTGCACAGAGCAGGAGCCGGCAGCACAGGAAGTGAGAGCAGGAGACTGGTATCAAAGGTAAATATCGGGTAACCAAGGACAGGGCTTCTTGGTTACCCGATGTTTACATTAGTTACCAGCCTCAGCAGAAGCTGGCTCCCTGCTCACTGCACATTAGTTGTTGCTGTCTCGCTGTCACACACAGCGATCTGTGCTTCACAGCAGGACAGCAACAACTAAAAAATGGCCCAGGACATTCAGCAACAACCAACGACCTCACAGCAGGGGCCAGGTTGTTGCTGGATGTCACACACAGCAACATCGCTAGCAACGTCACAAAAGTTGTTCGTTACCAGCGATGTTGCTAGCGATGTTGCTTAGTGTGACGGGGCCTTTAGTACTTTTTAGCAATAGCCTATCTCTAACGTTTGAAGTAAGCAAACATCTTCAGTGAATACATCAGTCCTTTAAGCCTACTGTTTATTTAGGACTTTTAATAGGAAAACCAGTTGTCCTGCTTTAGCAGTTCCTAAGCGGTTTCGGACTGTTGTGTGCACAAAACCAAATGAAGAAAACAATCTCTCTACTCCTGCGGATGAAGCCGATGCAGTCAGTAGCTGAGTAGCTAGATTTATTATCTTTGCTGGAAGAACAAGTGATTGCGACTTCCACCAGTCCAGTGGTTTTAGTTCATTAACGACGTTATCTGCAAACATGTATTTTTGAAATGGTGCAGATTCACACTTCAATTTCAGCACAGTTGCCACAATGTCATGGTTAGTATTGGCGAGCCACTCCATTGCAGAGTTGATTTCCGCCTCAGATAATTTTTTCCCTCTGTAGATGGGATGCAAGATATTGGCTAAATAGTGTTCTTCTTTTAATGCTTGGTCCTTGCGGTGCTGTATTGCAACCTTTACATTGTTTGAGAGGTTCAAGAGATCTAGAGAACCTTCTAAATCTTTCCAAACTTCTGTGGCATCAGCTATGGTTGCAGTATCTTTCTGCATTTTAATCGTGATTTATATTAAAAAAAACCTTTTGATTTAAATCAGTGATTTAAATCATGATTAAAATCATGATTTAAATCGATCCGATTTAAATAGAAAAAAATCTTTTGATTTAAATCGTGATTTAAATCATGATTTAAATCGGCGTGATTTAAATCAATCCACCCTGGGGGAAATTACTATACAATGGGCACATTACTGCAGGGGACATTACTAAACAATGGGGACATTACAGCAGGTGACAGTACAGCAGGGGAAATTACTATACAATGGGCACATTACTGCAGGGGACATTCCTAAACAATGGGGACATTACAGCAGGTGACAGTACAGCAGGCGAAATTACTATACAATGGGCACATTACTGCAGGGGACATTCCTAAACAATGGGGACATTACAGCAGGTGACAGTACAGCAGGGGAAATTACTATACAATGGGCACATTACTGCAGGGGACATTACTAAACAATGGGGACATTACAGCAGGGGTAACACTAAACAATGGGGAATAAATATTACTTGGGTCGCCTTAAGGCCATGTCACACTAAGCAACATTGCTGGTAAGGAACAACTTTTGTGACATAACAGCGATGTTGCTAGCAATGTTGCTGTGTGTGACATCCAGCAACAACCTGGCCCCTGCTGTGAGGTCGCTGGTTGTTGCTGAATGTCCTGGGCCATTTTTTTAGTTTTTGCTCTCCCGCTGTGAAGCACATATCGCTGTATGTGACAGCGAGAGAGCAACAACTGAAGCCACAGTACAGGTAATTAACCCGATGTGTACTGTGGCTAGGAGTGCAGGGAACAGGGAGCCGGCACTGGCAGTGTGAGAGCGGCGGACACTGGTAACGAAGGTAAATATCGGGTAACCAAGGTAAGGGCTTCTTGGTTACCCGATGTTTACCGTGGTTACCAGCGTCCACAGAAGGCTCCTGCTGCCTGCACACGTAGCAGAGTACACATTGGGTAATTAACCCGATGTGTACTGTGGCTAGGTGTGCAGGGAGCCAGCGCTAAGCAGTGTGCGCTGGTAACCAAGGTAAATATCGGGTTGGTTACCTGATATTTACCTTAGTTACCAAGCGCAGCATCGCTTCCACGCGGCGCTGGGGGCTGGTCACTGGTTGCTGGTGAGATCTGCCTGTGTGACAAGCTCACCAGCAACCCATGTAGCGACGCTCCAGCGATCCCTGCCAGGTCAGGTTGCTGGTGGGATCGCTGGAGCGTCGCTTAGTGTGACATCATACCAGCGACCTCCTAGCAACTTACCAGCGATCCCTATCAGGTTGTATCTTTGTTGGGATCGCTTGTAAGTTGTTTAGTGTGACTGGGTCTTTACACTCGAGTATATACGATATATCCCAAACTCTATATTTTAACTGGAAAAGTTGGGGGTCTTATACGTCAGAAAATACGGTATTTTTACACCTACTACTTGTTGGGATTGGATCCTGGAGATGGGAATACCTCTTTTTAAGCTTACTAACCATACAGTGGCAGTGAATAATTGGAAATGACTTGTTTTCTGGCCTGTGATAACTCTGTTGTCCTGTCTCCATGGGAGGATTTGCACCTTTAGTGTACTCAGGGATACAATATTGCTCTGACACTCTTCTTATTTGTCTTCTTAGGTTGACGATTGCGTTTTTCGCTCTGTCTGGACTGGACATGTTGGACTCCTTGCATGTTGTGAACAAAGCTGAAATAATAGAGTGGATATATTCCCTCCAGATTCTTCCCACTGAAGACAGTAAGTCATTATTATCACTTTTGATTGTTGCTTTTCTATAGCACTAAAAGCAATGTCATTTTAATAACGTATACCGTTGTTTTAATGCCCTCACACACATTAGATTTGTTGGCGAAGTTTGTTGGTGCTTTGCAATCTATTTAATGTGTATGCGTTTTAATTGTATACATACGGCTTTAAGAGACGCCTAGATACAGTGTCCTGAATGCAAAAGAAAACTGCCCTCCATGCGTTGCATAGCAGAGGTGTGGAACTTTTTGGTGTGGACATGTTATACCTTGCACGACCCCTAGGTGTCAGTGCAACTTAGGTAGATGTGGTACAATCATACATGCAAATCTTTATTAATTTTTATATAGCGCTAACAAATTATCAGATACTCAACAAGCTTCACTATATGATGAAGGAGATGGAGATTCCTGAAGATGGAGATGTTTTCAAAGAGTCATCAGGAGCATCTGCCCGGAAAATAGATATCAATATATGTTTATTTATCTCTGTGTCCCCCATCTGTCTATAATCTGTATCCTCTTATCCTCTAACAGCAACTGATTTGGTTGATGGAGGCTTGTGCAAGGGATCCCTTTTTTTTAAGGTGGGGTAAAAGTTGAAGACCAGCAGCACTCTGAAATCGGTCAGATTTCAGAGTGCTAGTTACCATTATATGTGTATAAAAGTGTGTGTGTATATGTGTGTATATATATGTATGTGTGTGTGTATATATGTATATATATATATATATATATATATATATATATATCTCTTGTGTATATAATATGTATCATTTTATAGGTACTTTGCTTTTGGGTGAAGCTTCAGATTGATCCCCTCTAACCATATCAGGGGAACTTAATGTAACCTTCTTTAGGCTATGTGCGCACTTACCGGATTTTCCGCGGATTTTGCCGCGGATTTGCTGCATGTTTCGCTGCAGAAAATGTTCATAACATCTCTGCAGTGAATCACCAGCAAATCCTATGGAGAAAAAAAATCCTGTGCGCACTGGGCGGAATTTGACAGCTGCATGTTTTGCTGCGGGAATCCCGCAGCAAAAACAAGTGCATGTCACTTCTTTTCCGCACATCACTGCGGGATTTCACTCCATTGACTCCAATGTTAATCATGAAATCCCGCAGGGAATAACGCAGGCAGCAAATTCTGTGCGTTTTCCTGCGTTATTCCCTGCGGTATTTCGCGGTTTACCTCCGGTAATGTACATCGCCTGTCTGCGGTTTTGCAGGGAAGTGATGTCATTACAGGAAGAGGAAGCCGTGCAGAGAGTAAACACACACAGAGCACACTCACACACACATCACAGACACATAGAACACAGACACAGACACATAGAAAGAAAACGGAAATATAAAAAAAAAACCACGTGGGCTCCGCTGTATATTTACCGTCCAGCCGAGGTAAACACACAGCGGCGGCCCGGTATTCTCAGGCTGGGGAGGGCGAGGGGCAGGGTTAATGTCCCCCGCCTCACTCCCCCTCCCGCAGCCGAGAATATCAGCCGCAGCTGCCCCGGGACTGTCGCATGCATTATACAGCAGCACCGGAGTGTCCCCGGCTCTTCCTGCCGCCGTGTAGCAGTGGCAGCAGGGTAATACAAGGGGTTAATGATGGTGGATCACCGTCATTAACTCCAGGCTTGATCATGGCAGCGTCTATGTGACAGCTGACATGATCAACCTGTAAGTAAAGTGAATAAAACACAGACACCGAAAAATCCTTTATTTTAAATAAAACAAACCAAGCCTCGTTCACCATTTTATTAACCCGTCCCGTACCAAAGCTCCGGCGTAATCCACAGGTCCTGCGCTGCTTACATCCAGCCGCGACTGTCACAGACACAGCGCTGAATGAATGCAGCAGACAGCAGAGGTAATTACCGGTCATTTCCCACGGCCGGTAATGTGAACTCACTGCCGACCGTGGGAAATGCAGCGATCTGTCCTCTATCTATCTATCTATCTATCTATCTATCTATCTATCTATCTATCTATCTATCTATCTATCTATCTATCTATCTATCTATCTATCTATCTATCCCTCTATCTATTCTTCTGTCTGTCTATCTATCTACTATCTCAGAATTAAATGACTTTTTTTTTTTTTTTCAATGTGCTTTATTGCATTGAATGTAATAAAGCACATCCCAACCCGCACGCGGCAATACCGTGAACAATACCGCGGTCAAACCGCGGCAAACCGCATGCGGTTTTCGGGTGCGGTTTGCCGCGTTTTTTTTACCGCGGGTGCGGTAATCTTTAAGAGCATGCGGAATTTTCTCAAGAAAATTCCATTTCCCAGTGCGCACATAGCCTTAAACTTTTGGTTGCACTTGTCCAACTGTTCAATGTGTTAGTATTTTTGTACAAGTTTCTGTTTTCTAACAAGGAGCTTAATGGCAATATTCACAAAGGGTGTGTTTCACCCATGAATCAGCCAATACATTTTGGGATTCAATTAGAGTTGGTATTTAAACATTCCTCCTCCTCATGGTGTTCACATTTTGACATTTTCACATCACAAGACGACACCTAACAATTGATCAGCAGTACCGCACCATTGTGAGGCTCACACAGGATGTTCTCATATTGAAGTGGCCAATGAGCTTACAGTGTCATCACAAGGTTGTAACAGAGAGACTTGAAGAATCACAGAAAGGCAGAGAAGTGGACACCCTTTGGCCACATCCCACACTGATAACCACTTCATTGGGAACAATAATAATAACCTACATATAACAAGGTACACAAAAACTTTGAATCCATAGAAAGTTTATTAAATATTATACAAAATAAAGTAATTTTAAATTATTGTCTATATGCACAAGCTACAACCGTTCAGCTATAAGGGGAATGAATCGCACTACTAAGAGTAGCTAAATGGGAATGCAGACAATCAATTGCACATTATTGTATAGACTAGTACAAAAAATCTGCGTAGCATATAGATGTATAATACACTAAATATGCAAACAAGTCTGATATAATAATCAGACGCCGCTGAGATATGGTCACCATTAACAATAAATAAGTACTCCTATTATCTAAATTAGAACACCAAATATATCAATAGTCTATTCTATGGTGTATATAACAGCAGCAGAGTGCATAGAATATACCCTATAAATATGCTATGCCGGCCCCATATGGTGTGAAGCCCATAGTAGAGACACTATAATATGTGCCACCGGAACACATCTATTACTTGTGGGCATATATGTATACCGGCCTCATAGACCTGATATCCCACATAGACATATCAAAATAGATGTGTCAACAGCATATCACATCATTGCTGGCAAGCATATATATAAATTATTACCTGAAGCCATATGTGCATCGATGGTCACAGACCCAAGAATTCATTGTGAACAATGTCCATCGGAACCAGATGATGAATGCTACACAACTCCAGGCACATTTAAGGGAAGTGAGAGGCACTAAGTGTCCCATCAGACCATTCGGAATTGTTTACATCAGCGTGGTATGCGTGCTAGACGAACTGCAAGGTACCTAACCACACCACCAGGCACAGGCTTCATCGTATTGGTGGAGGAGGACCCATTGGGCCTCAGTGCTGTTCACTGATGAAAGTCGATTTGTGCTGAGCAGAAAAGATGTCCACCAATGGTGTTGGAGGCGTCAAGGAAAGCGATATGCATCAGCCACTGTTGTCACCAGAGGAGTCTTTGGTGGTGGTGTTAGTGTGGGCAGGTGTGTCTAGTCAATACAGAAGTGCCCTACAATTTGTGAATGATACAGTGACAAACCTGTACTTCAGTAATAACATCATTAATCCAGTCATTGTGCCTCTGCATGAACACAGGTCTAATTTTATTTTCATGGACGACAAAGGTTGCATCATTAGGGAACAGCTGCTTGAGATGGTGGTACCTCAAATGGAATAGCCTGCACTTTCTCCAGACCTGAATCCCATAGAAAACCTATAGAATCAGGTGAGCCACCATAGGCTGCTTTGTGCGGCCCCCAGGCCCATGCCCCTGTTGATTATCGAGGCCGGTGCAGAAGCCGCAGCCACTCTCTGCACTTTGTCAAATGATTGTTTTGCTGGCGCTGCGATCTGAGTCAAGCGCTCTGTTCACAATTATTCCTCCAATGGAAACTACCTGACCTCAGCTGCTTACCTCTGATTGGCGGACGGCTACGGCTGCGTTGGAAACGTTGTGCACAGAGAGCTTGACTCTGCACGCGCAGCGCCGGCAAACTAATCATCTGACATAAATCGCTGACATGATCTGTGGCCCCTGCAACTGCCTGCCGCGATAGTCAACGGGGGCATGGGCCTGCAGAGATGAGGCAGCCAAGGAAATGGGGCACAGGTGGACGGACATCTGTCTGGGATGATTTAGTGAATCCTGCTTTGAGCAGGGGAATGGGCTAGATGACCCAGGATGTCCATTCCAACTCTAATATTCTATGATTCTAGAAACCCTTCTTGAGCACCCATAGTTTCAGGTGTGCCATAAACCTTATTCTCCTTAGTTTTCACAGACGACACTTGGACTTTTGATATTTTAGGGGTCTGTGTATGTGTCCGTTTTTTTTATTATTTTTCTTTAGGATTAACCAGTCCGAAGAAATGATGGAAAACTGTTTGATTTTGATTTTGAGTGTTGGTTCAAACTGGGTAATGCAAGTCTACAGAATGGAGAAAGTTACGAGCCTTTTCATTTTTTTTTTATTTGTGTCCACAAAAAAGCTGATGCCAATCTGGTCAAAGTCATCCCACCGTTTTTCCATTATTTGGAGAAATCAGTCGTGTGAACCTAACCTCAGAGGAACAAAATAATAATCTCGTAGTGATACATTTTAATGTCTACAAAAAAATATAATACTACATGGTTGTGTGACCCAAGGCACTGAGCGAGTGTGAAGACATTACCGCTTTTCCTGGTCACTGCTATACGAGCCTTACTACCCAACAGCATATTCCCAATTGGACCTCCATTAGGCCGCGCTCACATCAGCGGTAATTTGCCGCAAAACTGGGTCCGGCACAAATGCGTTTTACTTCAATGCATTTCCTATGGACTCGCGGCAAGATCCGGTCACATGTTATTGAACAGGGAACCAGCCTGTCAGCATATCGCACCGGTGTAATGATACATTTCCCTTGGGGCAGTAATGTATAATTTGATGTGATCCCCAGGAGTTAGAAAAGCCAGATCATTGCTACACCGGCTTCTTTTTACAAAGATTTTGTTTCAAAGGTACAATGAAGTTGCTGATGGTGATAGTTGTCACTTGGATGTCATTTTAATGCTATTGCATCCGTTTCTGCTGCTGGCATTGCTACATACAAGTCAATGCAGCCGAGACGCCTAAATTGAGTTTTCTTGAAGGAGAATGAATAGGTGAGCAAAATAAATTGAGCTGACTCCGCAGTCTGCGGATGACCGATGTCTTGCAGTCATTCTTGGAGTTAACACGCTGAGCGCAGAGCACAGACTTAGGCTCAGATCCTGAGTCAGCACACAGTGACCGGTGCGCCCCCTCTTCAGGTGTCCCCACTCCTGCAGGAACGTGTCACTGCGTTTTAATTATCCCTGATTTATGGCTCCTCGTTCTAGAGCCAGTAATACAATTTATACATGGCATTCTCTTTATAAGTCGCTGACTCGTTCCCTCACCTAAACCACAGCAAAGTCAAAAGGGACGTTCAGTAAGTCTGCTATAATTTTGACCTGTTCAGGGCTCCAATATTTCTCATTTAAGGATTAAATGTTTTGGGTTTTTTTTGTTTTTTTTTGGGGGGGGGGTTAATGGGTTAAAGGGGTTTATTTTTTAACTATGCCCCCTCCTCTGAAAAGCAACTTACACTCAATGGACAATTGGTCAGGGTTACATTTCTCAACTCTGCTTCATCCTACAGCTAAGAACTACCTGCTGCACCCACTAAACAAAGTGATATATTGATGGATTCAGGGTCTTTCTTACTGCATGATGCTGCTCTCAGATGAAGTAGCAAAAACCTGCTGACAGATTCCCTTTAAAACAGGGGTGGGGAACCACAGGCCCGCGGGCCGTATACGGCCCGTGACGACTTTTTATGCGGCCCCCGGGCACATTCCCGGGGACCATTGTGCTTTGGTGGCAGCCGCGCTTTTACCGGCTGCCGGCCCTTTAAATCCCACTGCCTGATGCCCTGTGGGTAGATGCTAGAATGTACGGGCTCTCTCCAGATCCTGACTTCCAGGACCTGACTGCAGCCCATACATTCTAGGCTTATCCCCGGCCTGTGTGCTCTGGTGGGCGGGTAAGCAGCACGCTGCGATAAAGTCACACGGAAGAGCTGCAGCAGGTTTACCAGCCTCCCGAAACTGTGCTGTGTGCGTGTGACTCTCCCTCCCCCTCACTGCGAATACTCAACCCATCGCTGCCCCCCCCGCTCAGTGCTGTGTACCCCCCAATGCTGTGTGTACCCCCTCGTGCTGTATGTACCCCCTCGTGCTGTATGTACCCCCTCGTGCTGTATGTACCCCCTCGTGCTGTATGTACCCCCTCGTGCTGTATGTACCCCCTCGTGCTGTATGTACCCCCTCGTGCTGTATGTACCACCTCGTGCTGTGTACCCCCTAGTGCAGTGTGTACCCCCTAGTACAGTGAGTACCCCCTCGTGCTGTGTACCCCCTCGTGCTGTGTACCCCCCCAGTGCTGTGTGTACCCCCTCGTGCTGTGTGTACCTCCTAGTACAGTGTGTACCCCCAGGTGCTGTGTGTATCCCCTAATGCTGTGTGTACTTTCTAATGCAGTGTGTACTCCCTAATGCTGTGTACATCCCAGTGCTGTGTACCCCCTCAGCGCAGTGTAACCCCTCACTGCTGTCCGTGCGCCCCCTAGTGCTGTCTGTACTCCCTGGGTGATGTCTATGCCCCCCCACCAGTGCTGTCCGCACCACCTAATGCTGTCCATGCTGCCACCAGTGCTGTCCATGCCACGGTGAGTGCTGTCTGTGCCCCCCTTATACTGTCCATGCTCCCCAGTGCTGTGTGCCACCCCTCAGTGCTCTTAACTCGCTACTGCTGTCTGTACCCTCCCACTGCTTTCTATGCTCTCCTGTTGATGTCTATGTTCCCCCAGACCTGTCTGTCTCCCTAGTGCTGCCACCCAGTGCAGTGCGTGCTACCACCCAGTGCTGTGCGTGTCCCCAGTCATGTCTGTGCCACCGCCAGGGCTGTCCATGCCCCCTACTAATGTATATGCCCCAGCCCCTCCTGTGATGTATATGCCCCAGCCCCTCCTGTGATGTATATGCCCCAGCCCCTCCTGTGATGTGTACTCCCAGTGTCTCCTGTAATTTATGTGCCCCAGCCCCTCCTGTGATATAAACTCCCAGTGTCTTCTGTAATTTATGCGCCCCGGCCCCTCCTGTGATGTGTATGCCCCCAGCATCTCCAGCAGACAGAGACAAACCTGGAAAAGCAGCTGTGAGAAACAAGATGATCAATATCACCGAACATCACAATCGCACCAAAGAGAAGCAGCTCCAGCCTCCACAGTAGGGGTGAGTTAATTAATCGTTTATATATATTATATTATATTATATATTTATAGCAGGGTTATTTTTCAGGTTGATAATGTTGTGCGGCCCCCAAAGGTTAGTAGGAAATTCCAAATGGCCCCCGGCAGTAAAAAGGTTCCCCACCCCTGCTTTAAAAGGACTCGGTCAGCACAGAATGACTGATCAAACCAGGTACAGGCGCTCATGTATCATTGCGGGGCTAATCAGTTTAATGCACTTTCAACACCCCAACTCACCTGCTTCTATTCCCTCAATCCCCCCTTCTTTATTTGATGGCTGTGGCTAGATAAAGCCAGAGAAGGGAGGAGACAGATGGCAAACAAGAAGGTGGGAAGCTGAATTTAAATGATTGGCCCCGCTATGATGCACTGAGCTCCTGTTCTTGGTTTGATCAGTCATTCTGTGCTTACAGAGTGAGTTTAAACTTATCAAATGCTGCAATTGTGTCATCTAAATCGTTCAAAGCCATCCCCTCCACTGTATGCCACTGGAATGGCAATACTACATTCTGTCTTGCAAAATTATAATACCTCAGTTATGTTGATGACAAATTAAAAACTATTTATGGTCTGTGGAAGATTAGGATACAAAACACTGGGTTCAGGGTAATAGTACATTACAGCAGTGTTCCCCAACTCATGTCCTCAAGGTCCACCAACAGGGCATGTTCTCAGGATTCCCTTAGTATTGCACAGGTGATAATGTAATTGTGACGCCCTGGCCTATCAGGTCATCACAGGACATTGTGCAATCTGCCCTTCTGCATGGTGTCCATCTCCTCCTTGGTTACGGGTCCCTGGCCGTTGGTGTTGCTAAGAACAAGCCAATCAAAAATCCTAGAAATGCTCTGCACCACACCCACCAGACACACCAATGGGTAGCCTGAAGGGAATAGGGCCGCCCACTTGGGGGGTTGGTTGGGGAGGGTCAGGAGTGTCAGGAGTAGTCAGTTGTGAGGTGACTCTCGTGAGGAGAGGTCACAAGTCAGTTGGAGGAGGTTAGGAGCCGGGCTCCTCAGTTACTAGGTGGCAGACGTTGGGCTGGAACCCCGGTCGCAGGGGATCGTGTCAAGGGGCACGGAACTGCCAAGGAGGGCAGCCGGCTGCCTTGAGCCATCTTCGGGGAGGGGCCAGGGCACGGTGGGGTACGTGCACCCTAGGCCGGGAAGTAGCTTCAAGAGTCCTAGTAATTTACCTGACGAGGGCAAAGACTTCAAGATTCGTCCTCCACCCGCTCCAAAATCGGGGTACTAGCGCAATGAGGGGGATAGGACTTTCCCAATACATAGTCCAGAAAATCCCAAGCGTAAACTCTGTGAGCAAGCTCACTCCATTAGCCATATGGGTGAGCGGGACCTGACTAGTTCTATACTACAGGGGCCAACTAGTGAAGAAAGTGACGAGGGAAAGGTCACAGGCTAACAAGCAATACCACCGGCATGGGATCCAAGCGTGCTCCCTCCCTGCTACAGCTGTGCTCAGAATTTCGGTTTACAAGTTGTCGGTGTCAGCGTTATTTGACTGAGTATGCAGTGACCCTTTCCTCCCCAATGGTGTTCCCTTCTCACCATCACTGAGTCCCGGGGCATTCCCCATACCCACAGAGGGGTTAAACACCTGACTGCCATCCCATCGCCACCGGGCGCTCCCAACAGCAGCGGTGGTACTCTATGTTACCACGCATTGAACTCTAAACACAAAATCCCCTGTAAATAGCACCCTTTTATTTCGAGTGTCCGCGCGACCCCTCCCGGGTCCGGAGGCCCCTCGAGCCAAAGCGGATCCGAGCAGCAGCCCGGCTACTGACGCTGGTGCGTTACATAATCACCTCTATAGGTGATGATTCCAGCTCCTCTGCATTGCTAAGGAAATCCTGAAAACATGCACTGTTAGTGGGAGTTGGGGACCCTGCATTACAGGAGTAAAAGCACCAACATACGGTACGTGTATAACATTTTGGAAGGTATCTCCCCCCCCCCTCCCCCCATACACAGGAATGCTTGGCTTAGGCAAACGCTCCTGTGTTCTCTATAAAAGAGCCGCTGTCTGACATCTCTGCTATTGTCTTCTATCCTAAGAACTAAAGGATCAGCCATAGGAGGTCAAACAACCCAGATCCTTCTCTCCCCAAGAATCATTTGTCAGGGGAGAGTCAGGAGTCTCCTATTCACATTTTCTCATTCACATTTCCTATCTGCAAGATCATATCCCAAAATATAGTAGGTGTAATAATATTAGCAAATACCTCCATTTAGGACTGTAGCAGAGTTCTCCTAATTATCTTTGTCTCTTACTTTATGTGCGGGACATTACAGCTCAGGATACCTCGTTGCGACCACCCCTATAGTGACAGTTCCTAGTGGTCGTAACCATGGATACCTAAGCTTCTGTAATGTCCTGCATTTTTTTTTCTTTTAAACACCACTACATCCGAACGTTTCAACCCTAGTAAGAGCCATTCAGAGACTATAAGTGGCTCTCCCTGGGTGTCTGGTCACATGCAGTGAAGCAGAAGCAAGCCTGTGCATTGTGGTCGTTGTTTTACGGACGACACATCCAAGCACCCGCGATACTCTGCTGAGCACCCCGATACGTGATCAAGTACCAAAGAGTGGCGCGCACTCACTCAGCACTATTGTTTACACATCGTAAAGCTTAAAGGGAATCTGTCACCAGCTTTTTGCCACCTTATCTGCAAACAGGGCAGAGAACCTGATTCCAGCAATGTGTCACTTACTGTGCTTCTTGCTGTGCTTTTAATAAAATCACTGTTTTATCAGCAGATTGTTACTAGAGGGACTAGTGAATCTGCTGCCATGTAGTCCTCCATAGTCATGAACGCTCTATAACCCCAACCCCACCATTCATTGGCAGTTATCTGCCTATTCACAATGTACACAAAAACTGCCAATCAGTTGTGTGGGAAGAGTTGTATTTATTTTACTCGCTTATATAGCGCCATCATATGCTGCAGCACTTTACAGATGTGATCATCGCTGTCCACATTGAGGCTCACAATCTAAATTCCCTATCAGTAGGTCTTTGAGGTGTTGGAGAAAACCAGAGAACCTGGCGGAAACCTATATAAACGCTTTGCCGCTGTTGTTGTTGGTGGCATTTGAGCCCAGGGCCCCAGCGCAGCAAAACAAAAGTGCTAGCCATTCAGCAGGAGCTCAGCATTCAGAGAACTGGTTAATCTGCAGCAGATTTAACTGTGATTTTTATCAAAACTGCAGAAACCAGTAAAGCGATACATTGCTGGGATTGGAGGGCATGCTCCTCTCAAATATGTTACCAAAAACCTGCTGACAGATTCCCTTTAATATGAAGAATTAACAAAAGTTGAGAAGAACAGAGCAGCATGTACTGTATTTCTTCATACAAATAGATCAGTCTGTTTTATCAATTAAAAAATCCCTAGTTATATAGATTCCTTATTGTTGGGCACAAATGTTCTTTTTGGATTTTATTTGTGCAGAGGGAGCAATAGGAATGGAAGAGAACGTCTCATTGTCGGACAATGCACACTTTAAACTTCTCTCTGAAGTGTCAATAAAGAGCCTCTGTTCCGTTCTTTACCCACTGACCTCATTTAGTCCTTTACATCTGTGCAATACACCAGTTTGTCGTCCACGTGGAAATATTTCTAGAGATGCTTTTCTCTATTGCGATACATGATTGTAGTACAGAATCCAAGACAAGTATTTTGTGGAAAAGCAGGATCTGCCCGGAATAAACCGATGAGATATTTAGATTCCACACACTAAAATTTACAATAATCGGGTGTTGTTCTACCATTACCAATGTTGTCCTTACGATTGCTATGACGTGTATTGATAAATGTCCCGGACATATTTGGCCATCACACTGATCGGAAAGATTGTTTGAAATAAAAAACCGATCACTATAATCAATTTTGGTAGTTGCCTACCGGCTTCTCCTTACCCACGCGGCAATGTCTCTCCCGATACACACGTTGCTGCACTTTCACTTACGTTTTTCTCAAACGCTCAAATTTTCTTCTTTTGTCAATAAAAATGTTTGATTTCCTCAAAATGGAATAAGTGACTTGAAGGCAAGTAAACGTGGTGAAACCGCTTAGAGACAACTCAAAATTGCAATCAAATGGTTATCTAGATTGCAAATATACATAGGATGTAAGAGAATTGGTAATCAATCACCGAAAACTTGGATCCAAGTCACAGCTGAGTGGGTGGCAGCATTTTGAGTTGTGTGTTTTTTTTTTTTTTTTGTTTTTTTTTTTTTTTTTCTTGTACATAAGGCCCCTGTACAAGTTAGGGGTACTTCTCACATAGCAAGATCTCTAGCGAGATCACCGCTGAGTCACAGGTTTTGTGACGCACCAGTGACCTCTCAGCGATCTCTGTGTGTGACACTAAGCAGCGACCTGGCCCCTGCTGTGAAATCGCTGATAGTTACACACAGTGCTGGTTCATTTTTTGCTCGTTGCTCTCCCGCTGTGAAGCACACATCGCTGTGTTTGATAGTGAGAGAGCAACAATCTGAATGTGCAGGAGCAGGAAGCCGGCGTCTAGAAGCTGCGGACGCTGGAAACAAAGGTACACATCGGGTAACCAAACGAAGTGCTTTGCTTGGTTACCCGATATTTACCTTGGTTACTAACGTACACCGCTCTCAGGCTGCCAGTGCTGGCTCCCTGCACACAGTCAGAGTACACATCGGGTAACTAAGCGAAGCGCTTTGCTTAGTAACCCGATGTGTACCCTGGCTATGAGTGCAAGGTGCCAGCGCTAAGCGGTGTGCGCGGTAACCAGGGTAAATATCCGGTAACCAAGCTAAGGATTTTGCTTAGTTACCCGATATTTACCTTGGTTACCAAGCGCAGCATCGTTTCCACGAGTCGCTGCGGGCTGGTGGCTGGTCGCTGGTGAGATCTGCCTGATTGACAGCTCATCAGCGACCATGTAGCGACGCACCAGCGATCCTGACCAGGCCATACCGTGGTCGGAATCGCTTGTATGTCGTTTAGTGAGACTGTACCCTTAGACTTAATTCATCTGAACAAGACCATTTTGGTGAGACCAGCCGGCCATTTGATGTGTGTTATGGCTTCTGACCCAACAGCGTCAATATACAGGCATTTTGTTGTCATAGAAGACAAAGCCACTGCCAAAGGTAATTATTAGTGGCTTTCTCACAAAAAAGCCCACAAATATTTGGCCAAGCTGAGTGTTGATGACTGCAGTGGATTCAGGAGACAGCTGCTGACCATAGAGAAGATCTCGGCACTGGGTGGGGGATAAGAACCATCAAGCATGTTGGATTTCCTATGCCTGTAGGTTACAATATCTATACTCTGTTTGAATGTTCCCATATTTCTGTTTTTCCAAACCTGTGATAAATATTAATCAAAGTATTCATAAGGATTACAGTTCTGAAGATCTTTGTCATTTTTCACAAAGTCTCCCAAACAAAATCCAGTTTCAAAAATGTCTAATATCTCTGCGAAAATGTTGCTTTTTTAATAGTGTGTACACAAACCAATTAAATTCGTATTCTTTTTTTTTCAGAATCCAATCTAGATCGATGTGGTTTTCGAGGGTCATCCTGTTTGGGGTTACCATTTAATCCATCAAAGGTATGTTCACAAGTAGAATTGTAAAATGAAGTAAAGGCCTCAACATGGAACTTCGCAGTGCCGATCATCCATAGGAAGCTAATTAGAATTCAATCTTCATAAGGCTGGGTTGTTAACTGTTGCCATGATGCTGTAGTGGGCCCACATACCACTGATGTATAATGGGGGCTGCCAGAGGTTTACCAATTTGAGAGTAAAAATGGCTGAGCATGTGGCACTATGCTTGTCAAAAATGCTAGAAGTCACGACCGGACCCCAATGGTTATTCATTACAAACAAAAGCAGAGCTCGAGCCTGGGGGTTCTGCTTATAGGACTTGGAAGTCACTTGTCAGTAAACTGTTCACCGTTCACAAAACAACTTGAATTTGTCAGGTTTACATTGCAGCAGCGGGAAACGTCCAGTTACAATATAAGATATTCAAGAAGCCCCATATGTAGGAGTTATTCAGAATATTAATGTGTGCTATCAAATGTGTAATACCACCAAAGCCGAGCAGGTGGCGAATGATTAAAGGGAATGTGTTATTAGAAAATGATCGATTTATTTAAGTTTTTTGTGTTAAAGGGAACCTGTCAGGTCCAATATGTACCCAGCACCACTAGCAGCTCTGGGTGTATATTGCTAATCCCTGCCTAACCGTCCCTGTATACACTAGCATTGATAAAGGGATCTTTAGGCCCTGTGCGCACACTGCGTTTTTACCTGCAGTTTTTTTGCGTTTTTGCTGCAGAAATTTCTTGACAAGATGGTTATAACCTTTCTGCAGACATTCCCCAGCAAAACCTATGGGAAAAAAAATAGTTGTACGCACACTGCGGTTTTTTTTTTGTTTTTTTTTGAAGAACATTCTTTCTGCAGAATTTGTTGAGAAAAAGAATGAGCATGTCACTTCTTTTCTGCAGGTACCTGCATTTTTTTGCCATAAATAATGGTAAAAAAATGCAGGGACCAACCTGCAGAAAAAATGCATCAAAAATGTGGTAAACGCATGCGTTTTTCGGTGCGTTTTTTTAACGCAAGTGCACTAATCTTGCAGACTCAAGAAATTTCTTGAGAAAAATCCTTTTTCTAGTGTGCACAGGGCCTTAGAAAAAGTATTTCTAAAGATTGTTTCTTATAGGGTAATGAGGCCAGGAACTAGTCCAGAGGGCGTACGTCCCCTTGGCTAGTCGGCCCACATAGCATGCTAGCATGCCCTTGTGGGTGTACTAATATGCTAATGAATGCGCAGCGACAACGCACATACCTCACACTTGATGGCGGCCGGTGGAGGATGGATGCGCACTGCACATGATCCAGAGTCGCCAGCACTTCTGGTCATGCGCACTATATCTCACTGAAGCTGGGATGCTTACACCTGGCATCAGTTTAGTGCGCGTGACTGCCTGTTGTACGAGTCTTGGCTTCAAACCCATGTAGTGCTCATGACCGAAAGTCCAGGATCATGCGCACTGAGCAGAAATCCAGGACTTGGACGCGATGGCAGCAGAGAGGTGAGTGAGATCATCCTTTGACGCTGCACATTCGTTAGCATGATAGCACACCCACAGGAACATACTAACATGCTAAGGGGGCCGACTAGCCAGGGGGAGTAACACCCTTACAACTAGTCCCTGACCTCATTAACATATGATAAAAGATCTTTAGAAATACTTTTTCTAAAGATCTCTTTTATTTCAAATTCTCCAATTTTATAATATAGGTACCAAGTAGAAAGCCAATGGAAAAAAGAATTGTGGAAAAATAGGAAAGTCTTTATTAATACATAAAAATTACATATATTTACCACGACTGACAGACAGTACAAACAAAAGCAAAAAATACATTTAAAGATCTCTTTCTCTATGCTACTAGATGCTGGGACAGTTAGGCAGTGATTAGCGATATCCACGCAGAACTGCCCGTGGTTCTGGTTCATATTGCACCTGACGGGTTCCCTTTAAAATGTATTTTACAAAAATGTTTGGCAATGTTTTTTTTTTTTTTTCCATGTCACAATCTATATATTAAAAATGAAAACAAAAAAACTGATATTGTCCAGTATTAGGATGTGCTGGTATCCTGCTCTGCTTTTTTTGTATATTCAAAGAAATTCCAATAAACAACATATGAGGAAAATGGTGGGGTTTATTATTGACATATTTCGAACTTCATCAGGAGAACCACAGATTTTTGTCGTTTTCCTAATGAAGAAGTTCTAGTACTTTGAAATGCATTGGGGTTAAACCCCACCATTATCCTCGTATGCCGTTTTATTGGAAATTCTTTGACTATAACTGACAGCGCAAGATACCAGCATCTCCTAATACTTGAATAATAAGTTGGACTAGCCATCCTGTGGAGCTGTAGTAGCTGCTAACTCTTATGCGGAAACACTATTAGTGTTGTGTCTCGCACACCCACATCAGGTGAGCTGTACCGCTTTACCTATTGTCTGGATAACGCCCTTTTCCACTTATTTCTCCCCACAGCCTATTCTCAAAATAGGAATCTTGCCATTTTCACGCTGTCCACTGGGGCTATATTAGAGTCTAACATACTGTAGTTTCAGGAAAGCCACATGTACCTTAGCAGCACTAGATTCTCAGATCCTATCTTTTGTATTAAAGCATCTAAAGAGCATGTGGAAAGGTGATTGTGTAGGGAGAAGGAGCAGGTCAGCTGTGACATTGCCTATGGCGATTGGTGCATATTGTGTTATCAGCTGTGTATTACCTGTAGTGATGAGTGAACTGTTCGGTGTTAGGGTGCTTTTAACAAGCATTTTGATGCTCGGGTACTGACTAGTTTTTCCTTATAATCTTCCTGAAAAATGCTCAATTTCACCATTGACTTCCATTAAAAATAAGAGACTTAATAAACCATGAACCATATAATCTTTTTGGGGTGGGAAGGGGTGCAATCTGAATATACCCAGGAAAAAAAAGAACATTTGAATTGGCTTTATGTTCCACTGCTGTCATCCGCTGGGGTTGAGAAGTCGGGGCCAATCCAGGCCTTGTTCATTTTGAGAACAGTCAGCCTGTCAGCATGTTCACCTGACGGGTGGATGTGCCTATTAGTTGTTACGCCCCCAGTGACACTAAAAACCCACAGGATCAAATTATGCATTAAGAGAGCAGATTTGCCTCAACTCCATGTAAAAACAAAGAAAATAAACATGCATTAATACAATGGGAGAAAGTCCCAAATGCACCTCTTGTGTGAATAAATGTACAAAGGACTGTATTGACAGGTTGGAGAAGTTCTCTTCACATGGTTAATGAATTTTCATTGGCAAGGGTCTCCAAGGAGATAAGTAAGTTGAGAGACTTATGCTTCAATCTATTTGAAGTTTTGGGGCTGCCTGATGCCCTGAGCTGGCACAGGAGGAACTGCTGCCCACCTTAACTGGAGCAAAATCTGAGTTGGGTACCTGAAGAAGGTCCTTGATGTACCCTCAGTAGTGGCCTCAAAACCAGGACTTCTTGTTGTTGGCCAAAGACTCCCTCAAAATGTAAATGATTTCTGAGGCCATACTCTGTGTCTTCCAAGGTGTATTGGGAGTTCCTCCTTCTATAAGTTTTGGCTGTCCTTGCACAGGGTGCATAGACTTTACCAGTCTAGGAGTCCCACTCCTTCCAAATAGGGAAAAAATATTTTTTGAGGCCATCCTCTACATGTAATCCAGGGTGTATTGCAGTCTCTCCTTTCAATAGGGCTTGCACTTAATGCATAGGCTTTACCAGTCTAGGAGTCACACTCCTTACTATTGCGAAAAAAATAGAAAAATCTTATGCACACTATTTTTTTTTTCCCCTTATTTGAAATGGTAAAATGCTGCATTTTTCAAAAGGAGCAGAATGTCAATGCATTTTACGTGACAAATAGCCTAAGTGGTGGAGATGGCAGTTTTTCTATCTAGTTAAATTTGCCTTACATACAAGTCAGTATACAGGAAAGGATTTTTCCTCCAAAATCAATATAATCTCCAGTTTAGTATGTTTTATTGTCACTCCATAAAAGTAGCGTAATACTCTGACAACATTGTTTTCAGCAGTGACCTGGGAGTCAGAGATGTGTCCAGATATCTGTCTATCTGTCCCATGCTGTTCCCATTGCATCCCAGCACTTTTTCCATCCATGTCAGCGATTTTACTGCGCGCGCCCCCCCCCCCCATTCCTCAGACCTCCTGGGATGGTCTGCTGGAAAAATGCTCAAGTTTGCCATTGACTTCCATGATACCCATTACTTGAGACAACCTCCCAACCATTCTGATTTGCTCGACTCGAGTAATGAGCACCACCAGAGCATTTTACTGCTGGCCCATCACTAATCCTCAACAATTCCTCAACAATAACTCGCACTAAAGGGCAGAGGGGCTAGACTTATGTACTAACGTTACCAGGCCATTTTAGGGGCACAGTAGAATATTTGAGTCTGAACACCGCTCTTAGGGGTACTTTGCACGCTGTGACATCGCTAGCTGATGATAGCGATGTTGAGCGCGATAGTACCCGCCCCCGTCGCACATGCGATATCTTGTGATTGCTGCCGTAGCGAACATTATCGCTACGGCAGCTTCACACACACTTACCTGCCCTGCAACGTTGCTCTGGCCGGCGACCCGCCTCCTTCCTAAGGGGGCAGGTTGTGCGGTGTCACAGCGACGTCACACGGCAGGTGGCCAATAGAAGCGGAGGGGCGGAGATGAGTGGGACGTAAACATCCCACCCACCTCCTTCCTTCCGCATTGCCGGTGGAGGCAGGTAAGGAGATGTTCCTCGCTCCTGCGGCTTCATACACAGCGATGTGTGCTGCCGCAGGAACGAGGAACAACATCGTACCTGTCGCTGCAGCGAAATTATGAAAATGACCGACACTACACAGATCACTGATTTGCGACGCTTTTGTGATCGTTTATCGGTGCTTCTAGGCTTTACACGTTGCGACATCGTTACCGGCGACGGATGTGCGTCACTTTCGATTTGACCCAGACGACATCGCAGTAGCGATGTCGCAACGTGCAAAGTACCCCTTACTGCAAAAAAGGTCTGCAGTTGCACATCGCCCAAGCCAAAACTAGTGCTCTAGCAGGATGCAGCTAAGCCCCCACTAGGTGGAGGCATCACGGGAGCAGGAGGAGCAAATCACACACACACTTTCAAAAGCTGCATCCTGCTAGAGCACTAGTTTTTGGCCTTGGCGATGTACAAATGCTGCCCTTTTTTGCTGTAAGTAAATGATTCATTTTTGGAGGATATTTATTCCTCTTTATGTTTTTGGTTTTTTTTTAACACTGCTCTGCTCAAAAACAAGTAAATTTGCCCCTTGGGACTTGGAGCTCCCAAATTATCAGATTTTCTGAATGATCAGATGCTGGAGTTATAGAGTGACACTATGATACAGGCAGATATGTATTAATAGTACCCATGAGAGATGAATATTGCCATAAACCAGCTCTGAAGGGCATTTTAATTTTATTTCCAATCCTGACTACAGTACTCCGTGAAGATGAGATGTTTGATTTGTCTGGACATTCATGTCAGGGTACCTTCACACTTTAGCGATGCAGCAGCGATCCCACCAGCGATCTGACCTGGTCAGGATCGCTGCTGCATCGCTACATGGTCGCTGGTGAGCTGTCAAACAGGCAGGTCTCACCAGCGACCAGTGACCAGCCCCCAGCCAGCAGCGACGTGCAAGCGACGCTGCGCTTGCACGGAGCCGGTGTCTGGAAGCTGCGGACACTGGTAACTAAGGTAAACATCGGGTATGGTTACCCGATGTTTACCTTAGTTACCAGCGCACACCTCTTAGCTTAGCGTGTGCAGGGAGCAGGAGCCGGCACTGGCAGCGTGAGAGCTGCGGAGGCTGGTAACGAAGGTAAATATCGGGTAACCACCTTGGTTACCCGATGTTTACCTTGGTTACAGCTTACCGCAGGCTGTCAGACGCCGGCTCCTGCTCCCTGCACATTCAGGATTGTTGCTCTCTCGCTGTCACACACAGCGATGTGTGCTTATCAGCGGGAGAGCAACAATTAAAAAAATTAACCAGGGCTGTGTGTAACGAGCAGCGATCTCACAGCAGGGGCCAGATCACTGCTCAGTGTCACACACAGCGAGATCGCTAATGAGGTCACAAAAAACGTGACTCAGCAGCGATCTCCGTAGCGATCTCGCTGTGTGTGAAGCACCCCTTAGTCATTAGATGTCTTTTTCTATTGTTTGACATAGCAATACTCTAAAACAGACACCAAAATATATTGCATTATGTACATTCTCCTGATAATTACAAGGGAGGCAGACGTCACCCCGGAGCCCCCTGATTCGATAAAGGCATGAAAGCTCCGCCATGTGTCTTTACAGATGGGGGTTGTCATCCCTTCTGTATGATCAGTTGTACATCTGACAACTATGAACAATACATTGACATGTCAGGTTTCTGCAGGTATTCAGACTCCTTTCTATCTCGGTCACCTTATCAGGACAGCCAGTGACACATCATTCATAGTGGGCGCCCTAAATCAGCAATAGATAGCCAGGGAAGACATTTATATCAGCTTTAGCTTAAGGCCCCGTCACACTAAGCAACATCGCTAGCAACATCGCTGCTAACGAACAACTTTTGTGACGTTGCTAGCGATGTTGCTTAGTGTGACATCCAGCAACAACCTGGCCCCTGCTGTGAGGTCGTTGGTTGTTGCTGAATGTCCTGGGCCATTTTTTAGTTGTTGCTGTCCTGCTGTGAAGCACAGATCGCTGTGTGTGACAGCGAGACAGCAACAACTAAATATGCAGGCAGCAGGAGCCGGCTTCTGCAGAGGCTGGTAACCAATGTAAACATCGGGTAACCAAGAAGCCCTGTCCTTGGTTACCCGATATTTACCTTTGATACCAGCCTCCTCCACTCTCACTGCCTGTGCTGCCGGCTCCTGCTCTGTGCACATGTAGCTGCAGGACACATCGGGTTAATTAACCCGATGTGTGCTGTAACTAGGAGAGCAAGGAGCCAGCGCTAAGCAGTGTGCGCTGCTCCCTGCTCTGTGCACATTTAGCTGCAGCACACATCGGGTAATTAACCCGATGTGTGCTGTAACTAGGAGAGCAAGGAGCCAGCGCTAAGCATTGTGCGCTGCTCCCTGCTCTGTGCACATTTATCTGCAGCACACATCGGGTAATTAACCCGATGTGTGCTGTAACTAGGAGAGCAAGGAGCCAGCGCTAAGCATTGTGCGCTGCTCCCTGCTCTGTACACATTTAGCTGCAGCACACATCGGGTAATTAACCCGATGTGTGCTGTAACTAGGAGAGCAGGGAGCCAGCGCTCAGTGTGCGCTGCTCCCTGCTCTCTGCACGTGCGGTGGTAACCAAGGTAAATATCGGGTTGGTTACCCGATATTTACCTTAGTTACTAAGCGCAGCATCTTCCACGCAGCGCTGGGGGCTGGTCACTGGTTGCTGGTGAGCTCACCAGCAACTTGTGTAGCGACGCTCCAGCGATCCCTGCCAGGTCAGGTTGCTGGTGGGATCGCTGGAGCGTTGCAGTGTGACATCTCACCAGCAACCTCCTAGCAACTTACCAGCGATCCCTATCGTTGTTGGGATCGCTGGTAAGTTGCTTAGTGTGACGGTACCTTTAGAGACCCTGTTTTTCCATTGTCCCCAGTACAACAGGTTCATCAATCATTCATTTGTACATTGTTCTTCTACAGGGCCACGGCATTTACCATCCGTATGACAGTGGCCACATAGCAATGACCTACACCGCGCTCTCCAGCTTGCTGATATTGGGGGATGATCTGAGCCGTGTCAATAAGGAGGCATGTCTTGCAGGATTACGTGCTCTCCAGCTTCTTGATGGGAGGTATGTTCCCCCGTTTTAGTTGTTAATGTTTTCATTCACTGTACAGGGTGGGCCATTTATATAGATACACCTAAATAAAATGGGAATGGTTGGTGATATCAACTTCCTGTTTGTGGCTCATTAGTATATGAGACGGGAGAAACTGTTCAAGATGGGTGGTGACCATGGCGGCCATTTTAGATCCAACTTTTATTTTTTCCAATGGGAAGAGGGTCATGTAACACATCAAACTGATTGAGAATGTCACAAGAAAAACAATGGTGTGCTTGGTTTTAATGTAACTTTATTCGTTTATTAGTTATTTACAATTTTATGACCACTTATAAAATTTGTTCAAAGTGCTGCCCATTGTGTTGGATTGTCAATGCAACCCACTTCTCCAACTCTTGACACACTGATAGCATCACAGAAGAAAATATATAGCACAGGCTTCCAGTATCCGTTGTTTCAGATGCTGCACATCCTGTATCTTCACAGCATAGGCAATTGCTTTCAGATGACCCCAAAGAGATGTCTAAGTGGGTCAGATCGGGAGACCTTGGTGGCCATTCAACTTGCCCACGATGACCAATCCACTTTCTAGGACACTGTTCATGTAGGAATGCTCCGACCGGACACTCATAATGTGGTGGTGCACCATCTGAAACAAAAGCTACTGGAAGCCTGTACTAGCATTTCTTCTGCGGTGTTGCTATCAGTGTGTCAAGAGTGGGAGAAGATTGCATTGACAATCCCACATAATGGGCAGCACTTTGAACACATTTTATAAATTTTCATAAAATTGTAAATAACGAATGAATAAAGTTACGGTAAAACCAAGCACACCATTGTTTTTCTGGTGGAATTCTCTAAGTTTGTGTTACATGACCCTCTTCCCATTGAAAAAAATAAAGTTGGATCCAAAGTGGCCGACTTTAAAATGGCCGCCATGGTCAACACTCATCTTGAAAAGTTTCCCCCCTCCCTTATACTAATGACCTACAAACAGGAAGTTGATATCACCAACCATTCCCATTTTATTTAGGTGTATCTGTATAAATGGCCCACCCTGTATATTAGAAATGTATAGTGAGAACCTAATCTTGAAGACACAGTGATAAGTATCTATATCTCTGCATAAAGGTCCGTCTACATGGACCAGCCAGCGGCATTATACGACCGTCCATTAGTAAACTTTTAAATACCCGTTTACATATGCAGACCAAAGTAAATGATGTGACTGAGCGGTCTATACTAGATCACTCTGAGCCCATAGGCTGCCATTGTTCTCGGCTGTAAGAGTCCTGTTTACACAGGAGGATTTGTCACCGCAATGATCTTTTGTGCTGCACAAAAGATCATTTCACCCAACGAACAAGAGTATTGCTCACTCATTGAGTGATTGGCAGCCAGTTTACATAGCAAGATAGTTTAAAAATGAGTTTTTGTTTTCATTGATGAAAACCTGGCAGTGTGAATGCCTCTTTACACTGGTCCTGGCTGCATTGATTGTCTGTGATGCAGCTCCTGACTTAGTGGCTCTCTCTGCTTCGCTCAGTGCTATACACTGCAGCTCTGTGTTTTCAGCTTGACTGCTGTGTATAAGCACAGGCTCAAAATGTGCTCCCCAGAAAATCGCTGAATGGGGAGTTTATTCTCTTACAGTTGGTAAAGCATACATGAAAAGAAGGAAAAAAACAAAACAAAACCGGAAACTCCAATAACTGGCATACCTATGGTGAGCAAGTAAACCTTAAAGGGAACGTGTCAGGGGCAATATGCACCCAGAACCACGAGCACCTAGACCTCTCTGAATCCAAGATGCGTACATCCGGCTTTATAGTGCACATGACCGGAAGTGTGGTGACTTGATGATGCGCACTGCCTGGTGTCTGACGCAGTGACAACGGACACAGGTTCGCTCGTCACCACTGATGACGCTAGGCCATGGGCATTGATTAGCATGTTAGTACGTCCGTGTAGGTGTGCTAACATGCTAAGAGGGTGGAATGAGCGCAGAAACTAACACCCTTGTGACTAGTCCCTGCGCTCATTAGCATTTCATAAAAGATCTTTAGAAATACTTTTTCTAAAGAAATCTTTATCTATGCTAGTGTATACAGGGACAGTTAGACAGGGATTAGCAATATGCACCCAGAACTGCTCGTGGTTCTGGGTGCATATAGGACCTGACAGCTTCCCTTAAAAGGGGTTTTCCCATGAACAAAGTTAATTTTACTCAATAGCTCTTGGAATAATAATACTTTTCACAATGTGCTGAACTCTTATAAATGTGTCCCTGCTATGTACTGTGTAATGGCTGTGTCTGACTGTAAATGAACATTGTCTGATCATACCACAGCTCCTGAGTCGGGGAGGAAGTAAAGTATACAGATATTACAGCATGGGATCGCAAATTGTTCTTTCTTTGAAGTAAAACATTTTTTAAAAACTGTCAGGAAAATGTTTTACCTCACAAAAAGAATCAACTGTGACCTCATGCTGTAATGTATGTTTATGTGTTTACTTCCTCCCCGGCCCAGGAGATGTGGTATGATCAGACCATGTCCCTGTACGGTCAGACACGGCGATTACACAATGCAATAAATGCGCAATAAGCACTGTCTGCATTCATTTCTCTTAAGTTACAGTAATAAATGATATCTGCATGGACTGGTGCTATGGGCCGAACTGTGCCATCAGCTCCATGCATTGCACTTTGTTTCTGATCCTATATATGTATCCATATATGTTCAGGTGTGCGCAGAGCTCCAAAGGCCATGGGTAATGCCTCCTGGAAAAATCTGGATTTTGTTAATTATTTTGGTGATAACTTGATGCTGATTTCTTTTCTGTGCAGTTTTTGTGCTGTGCCTGAGGGAAGCGAGAACGACATGAGATTTGTGTACTGTGCTTCATGCATTTGTTACATGCTCAACGACTGGTCAGGGATGAATATTGAGAAGTCTATAGAATATATTAGAAGAAGCATGGTAAGTACTTTCTCCATTAGATCTGGATTTTTGTTTTCTCTTCTATGCTTTCAATAAAAGACATTGGTTCAAAAACACAATAAAATAGTCTGTAGAGATTATTAGAACAGAAGATTTGTGATGGGCGAACCCGCAGATATCCGAAATTGGCGGCTCCAACCGGATTTAAAAAAAAAAAAATTGTTTTAGGACTGGAATTAACCTTTTCATGCCAGAGCCTGTTTTTGCCTTTGTGACCAGGCCATTTTTTTTGATTTCTGATCAGTGTCACTTTGACAAGTTATAACTCTGGAGCGCTTCAACGGTTCCCGGTGATTCTGAGACTGTTTTTTTAAAGACATATTGTACTTCAGGATAGGGGTAATATTAAGACGATATCTTTTGAATTTATTTGTGAAATCGGATATTTGGCGAAACATTTGGAAATTTCACAATTTTACAACTTTTAATTTTTATACCAGAGAGTTGTGTCACACAAAATAGTTACTAAATCACATTCCCCACATGTCTACTTTACATCCATTTCAATTTTTGAAAAATAACTTTTTTTTTGGTTAGGAAGTTAGAAGGGTTCAAAGTTTATTAGCAATTTCTAATTTTTTCAACAAAATTTACAAAACCAATATTTTAGGGACCAATTCACATTTGAACTGACTTTGAGAGGCCTAGGTGACAGAATATGCCCAAAAGTGACCCCATTCTAAAAACTGCACCCCTCACACTGCTGAAAACCACATTCAAGAAGTTTATTAACCAAAGCAATCAGGAAGAAAAAAATGAAAATTTTACTTTTTTCCACAAAAATGTTACTTTAGCCTCAAATTTTGCATTTTCACAAGGGTATCAGGAAAAAATGCACCATACAATTTGTTGTGGAATTTCTCTTGAGTACGCTGATACCTTTATAAGCTACTGTTTTTTCGCAGAGCTTGGAAGGGAAGGAGCACCATTTTGAATTTTTAAAAGTAAAATTAGCTGGTATTGTTAGGTGATGCCATGTCACGTTTGGAGACCCCTGAGGTGCCTTAAAAGTAGAGCTCCCCCACAAGTGACCCCATTTTGGAAACTAGACCCCTCAAGGAATATATCTAGTTGGTAGTGAGCACCTCGAACCCCCCGAGGGCTTCACAGAAGTTTATAACGTTGAGCCCTGAAAATAAAAAAATACATTTTTACCACAAAATTGTTGATTCAACCAGGTAGCTTTTTTTTCCCTACAAGAGTAGCAGTAAAAATTGCACCATGAAATTTATTGCGCAACTTCTCCTGAGTACGCTGATACCTCACATGTGGTGGAAATCAATTGTTTGGGCGCATGGCGAGGCTCGGAAGGGAAGGAATACCAATTGGCTGGAATCCTTAGCGGACGCCATGTCACGTTTGAAGACCCCCTCATGAGCCTAAACAGTGGAGCTATGATGAAAGAGCATCTTTTTTTAAAACTATTCATTGAAGCAGTTAAATAGCATGACCGTTTTATAGATCAGGTCGGGCCGGATGCGGTAATACCAAATACATGCACTTTTTTATGTTTGTTTTTATATAAATGTATTTTTGTGTATACATTTTTTTTTTTTTTATGATTTTTGCAAGTTCTTTTTCCTTTTATTACTTTTTTACTTGCTTCTTATATGGGACTTTCACTTTTCTTAGTCTGATCGCTGGTATAATGCATAGCCATGCAGCAGCAGCATAGCAATGCATTATACAGGCAGCGTCAGGCTGAAGATCGCCTGTTAGACACTGCTGCAGGCTGGGTCTGACGGGCCAACGTACATGGCAGACCCGGAGGTGATCATGTGACCTCCGGCTGCCATGACAACCCATGGCTTCCCCGTGATTGTGTAACAAGAGAGCTGGGAGAGGTAAGACAAGCACTCATTGCTCCTCTCTAACTTCTATGTTCTTCTATATTCCGCGATCACTATTGATCGCAAAGGGTTAACATCATCAGGACCTGATCCAATCAGGTCCCGATTATGTCTCCGGGTAGAACTACCGTTCTGCACCGGAAACCCGGCGATGGCAGCATGCAGGGGGTCGTGATCCTGACCGCTGACCGTAAAAATAAATTGGCGCTGCGCAGAGCCCAGCAAGCGCTGATGTATATTTACAGTGGGCGGTCCTGAAGCAGGTAATTCCGAATATCTGGTCATATGCCGATCCAATATAAGTCTATGGGGACCCGAATATTGTGCTTTAAAATGGTGGTAGAAAGGGTTAGGGGGATTAGAGCAGGTGGTTTATACTTACCAGTCTCTTGTGTGGTCGTAACGCTATTTTCGGGGCTGCTCATTAATCTCCTACATATTCACTGCTTCTCCCTCCCACTGGCAGTCCCGGCACTGTGATTGGTTGCAATCCGACCACACCCCCAGCCTGTGTGACCGCTGTCTGTGTAAATATAGTGGTGTAAGAATAAATAAATAAAAAAATGGGGTAGTGTCCTCCCATATTATAATACCAGCACAGATAAAGTATATAGCTACAGGCTGCAGCCCCCAGCCCTGTGCTTATCTTGGCTGTATATCAAAATAAGATGCACCCGGCTCATCCCGATTGCCCTGTTGTGACTTGTCGATTCTGCATGTAATCGGCTATTTGTTTTAATGCAAGAATAAAGCTAGAAAAGTTACTTTTACAAGTTCTTGTGCTTTACCTGCCATGGGAGCAGAATATCTTAAGACACAGATACTGACATGATTAAATAAAGTGATCTTTTGTAGTCCTGGCCACGGTAGACTAATGGGCCGTAGCAGTCGCATGACCGTGTCGGGATGTCATAGTTAGAACTGGACATATAAAGACTGGTGAGGAACCAGAGCAGTGGGCATGGGTAGCATGGTGGCTCAGTGGTTAGCACTGTTGTTTTCCAGCACTGGACAGGTTTGCCTAAATGTCTGTGTTTTGCATGGGGTTTTTATTAATATGCACTGTGAAACATTGTGTTATGTCCAGATCTAACAATAGGTCCAGTGTGAGATCTTCCAGTTTTTCATGAACTATGTATTGTTACTTATGTTTGTACCAGGTTGTCATTTGCAAGTCCCTCATGTTTTGAACAATAGTGGCCTCATGATTTGCAAAACCACACTCCGTTGTATGGAAATATTGTCATTGAGGAATGGGCATCTTTGCATGTCCTGTTTTTGTATGGCGGACACTTTTTTTATTATGGGTTTCTGATGGATGTAACATTATTATAGCCATTGTAGTAAGAGCATATCTTTAACAGCATCTCCCAGTGAAAGTTTATTTTCTGATATTTATTATCTTTTTGCTCTCCATAATATCTAATGCAAATAAATATTCTAACAGTAAAATAATATATAAATGGATTTACAATCTTGTATATACACATACAAGTTAAGATCCTGTTTACATTTTCTGTATACCCTCCACTAAGTCATCAGAAGGGGGGAGCCAGCACTGCTTGAAAAATGGCGTGCGAAAAATGAAAAGTGCAGAATCACAAATAATTCCAACTGTACTACAATACAAAAATGAGATGTTTAGCAAAAAAATGTATCAACCTTTTCAGCCACCCCTGCCACGTCACGGCAAATCTCAATAGGGGGGTCCTACGCTATATTATTTCCATTGTGCCATGTGGCCTCAAAAATTCAGTAAGAGTAGAACCATATTAAAGCAACTCCACCAAGTTTATATGTTGTCATGTACATCTGGTTGTGTCAATTGCACATCACTTAACTTTTCTGGGCTAAGTTTAGTCTTCAGTCCGAAAACGGACATGTGCTATCAATATCTTTCCCAACCATCAGTCGGCTTGTGCCCCATACATATAGTCAGCTGAGCCCATCGGTTTCGACAGTTTCATTCCTTCATGCCAACCAAGAGATTATATTTTCAGGATTTCTATAGTTGTCATGCGCAGTAAGGGGATAATCGGGGACTGGGGCTCATAGACTAGCCCTCAGTCTTTTGGGCCATAGCTGTCCCTTATCCCAGAGGTGTTTCTTATGGAGAAGAGGTCTGGACCGCCAGCCTACACCTGCTACGGGACAGCCCTGTTCTAATACCCCATCTCCCCTACTCCTGGGGAGGGCCGCGAGAGGAGTGATTAGGCCGTGGCCACACGGGGCACTAGTGCGATCCTCGCATGACACTCGGCTCACGCCGAATGTCTTGCTAGTATCCCTGCGACTGAGGTCCGACTGTGCGAGCGGACCTCAGTTGTGGGGGGCGGGCCGACACTGAGGAGGGGAGGGAGGGATTTATCTCCCTCTCTCCTCCGTAGCCGACTATTGCCATTCTCGCACTGCACTTGCGGTACACCAATGTACCGCAAGTGCAGTGCGTTTTTTTTTTTTTTCTCTCGCCCCATACACTTGAATGGGTGCGAGAGAAAGAGTCTCACATTACAATCGCAGCATGCTGCCTGCGGTTGTTTTCTCGGTCGGATCAGGGCTGAGCAAATAATCGCTCATGTGCGCTGACACATAGGCTAATATTGGTCCGAGTGGAAAGTGATGTTTTATCGCACTCCACTCGCACAGTTTTTCTTGCCGTGTGGCTTAGGCCTTAATCTCACGCTAAAAGACAGACAGGGAAAAACCAAAACTCAAACTGCAAGCACACACAAAGGTATAGACAGTATGTGCTCAGAGCGAAATAAAGGCCCAGTCGCACTAAACAACTTAACAGCGATCCCAACAACGATACAACGTCACCTGGCAGGGATCGTTGGAGCATCGCTACACGTGGAAGCATGCTGCGCTTGGTAACTAAGGTAAATATCAGGTAACCAACCCAATATTTACCTTGGTTACCAGCGCACACCGCTTAGCGCTGGCTCCCTGCACACCTAGCCACAGTACACATTGGGTTAATTACCCGATGTGTACTCTGCTACGTGTGCAGGCAGCAGAGAGCCGGCTTCTGCGGACGCTGGTAACCACGATAAACATCGGGTAACCAAGAAGCCCTTCCCTTGGTTACCCGATATTTACCTTCGTTACTAGCGTCCGCCGCTCTCACACTGCGGGTGCCGGCTCCCTGTTCCCTGCACTCCTAGCCACAGTACACATCGGGTTAATTACCCGATGTGTACTCCGGCTACTTGTGCAGGGAGCAGGGAGCCAGCACTGGCAGTGTGAGAGCGGTGGACGCTGGTAACGAAGGTAAATATCGGGTAACCAAGGTAAGGGCTTCTTGGTTACCCAATATTTACATTGGTTACCAGCGTCCGCAGAAGCCGGCTCCCTGCTCACTGCACATTCAGTTGTTGCTCTGTCGCTGTCACACACAGCGATGTGTGCTTCACAGCGGGACAGCACCTAAAAAATGGTCCAGCAAGGGGAGAGAGAGAATGCACCACAATAGCCAAATAGACCAAACAAGGGGGTGCTGAAAATGCAATGGAGCACGTAAGGTAAAAAAATGGCCCAGGACATTCAGCAACAACCAGCGATCTCACAGCAGGGGCCAGGTTGTTGCTGGATGTCACACACAGCGACATCGCTAGCAAGTTGTGCCTCAGCAGCGATGTTGCTTAGTGTGACGGTACCTTAACAGACGATCATTGTAGCTATGTCTGACCTCTTCTATATAAGCACAATGTTCTTTTGTCTGTTTTTTTTTTTTTTTCATTTGGCGTATAGAAAGATTTACTTTTTCCATACATTAAATTTATACATTTTTATGTTTTTTTTGTAGAAGCAAAAATTATTTTAACCCTCTGCAATAACCCATCCATTTATGCTACTTTACTAGGATAATAGTTTGACCTTAGGGATAAGCGGATCACTTTGCTTAATCCTGTGGTTCAGGTCAGTTCTCTCTGACCGTGGACAGAAGCTGCATGAATTCCCGTACTGTCAGGGATCCCAAACTCAGCCGCACGGATGATGACACACCAGATCGGTGAATGGAGTGCCACGCTGGGGACCCGGAAGCTCTGGAAATCGCACAGCTCCTGTATAAGGCCAGAGACCAGTGACCCGGACCATGGAGCAGGATTACACAAAGCGATCCACTCGTATCTCGCTGATATAATTATAAATGTGTGTTACTTGCAGAAATGTATCCAAGCATGTACATTTTACAAATATGTCAATGATGTACATGGAAAAAATAGAAATGTGATGTGAACTGGGTCTAAAAGTGTCTAAAAAAGATATTGAGTAAGCAAAATATGACAGTATGAAAACATGTGGGCAGCAAACAGCCCGCGGACTTCCTAGTATACACTGTATACATTGTGATGTTTAGTAGTGTCTTAGCAGCAATCTCTGTAGATGACGGTGGTGCCTTCACATACTGTATTGCTAACATGCCGCCAGCCACTCATCCTATCTAAGGCCTTGTTCATGTTCACACACTGCGTTTTTACCCGTTTTTTTTTTTTTGCATTTTTGCTGCAGAAATGTCTTGAGAAAATGGTTGTAATCGTTCTGCAGACATTCCCCAGCAAAACCTATGGAAAAAAAAATAGCTGTGCGCACACTGCGTTTTTTTTCTCAAAATTCTTTCTGCAGAATTTCTGAAGAAAAAGAATGGGCATGTCACTTCTTTTCTGCAGGTTACCTGTGGTTTTTGTCATAGATAATGGTAAAAAACGCAGAAACCAACCTGCGGAAAAAATGCACCAAAAACGTGGTAAAACCGCATGCGCTTTTCGGTGCGTTATTGGTGCGTTTTTGACCGCAAATGCGCTAATCTGTCAGACTCAAGAAATTTCTTGAGAAAAATCCTTTTACTAGTGTGAACAGTGCCTTAGACCCCCATACCCATTTATATAGAAGGCAGCCAATTGTGGTACAACGATCGGTTTTCTGTGGTAAAGACGATGATCGACTGGTGGCAATGTTATTAATGACTGATGGTGAAAAGTTCAAGTGAACAAGATTTACACATAAATACCTTGTGATTTTTTTTTTTCGGTACAGTCATATGAAAATGCACTGGGACAAGGCGCTGGATTGGAAGCTCACGGTAAGAGGATTTTTTTATTTTTTATATAGGAATATTCAGAATAAATTTTGAATGATATAATCTTGGCTGAGAACTTTTGTTTTTATGCATTCATAATTTTTTTTGGGTCTGGTAGATTTAGAAGCGTAATAAAAAAAAAAAATGACCATATCATTAAGATTTATTTTTTTTTAGTCCTATTTAGTGCATAGTGATGGTGCAAGATTAGGGTTGGGTAAGGCCAGGCTCAGATGAGTGTATATATTACTGGCACATTTGTGTGCACGTATCACAAAAGCAAATTAAAGACCAGTCATGGGTCTAAAGATCCACAATGACTGGATCATAGGTATCTCTGGTGCTATCAGTTCAGGTCATTGGATCCACTGCCTGACTTGTGTCCGTATTACCGTTTGAAACCGGGCTAATTGAAATTTGGTCCATTTTGTTATGAGCTAACATGTGACGTAATTGTTTTCTATTGTGCTGGTAAAATGGATATTTCGAAGATTTGAAAAGGTCACTTCTAGAGTTGAGCGAACCCAAGGTTTGGTGTTCGGCGGATGTATCAAACACAGACTTTACAGAAAAATCCGAGTTCAGGCGCTTTACGTATGCTGACCACTCACGCGAGCATCATTGTGCTCGGGTACGCCCGGTACTCAGCCCAGGGTGAGCCACTTGCAGTGTTTGATCGGCTCACACTGGAGAAACGACCATATGATCAAATTTAGTGTGAACCCCAAAAAAAAGAAAAGCCCTGCCCAATTAGTGACTTCCATGGGGGGGGATCAGGTCAAGTCTGGGTCCCAAACCGAACTTTATCTAATGTCCAGCCGAACCCACGAAATCGAACATCCATGGGTCCGCTCATCTCTATGCACTACTTCATTGTGGGGGCAATTCTTGCTTGGGCTAAAAATCTGAATAATCATCAGTCGGGTCAATTATAAAGAATGTGTTCACACGGTGGATTTTGTGAGAATTTATCTAGATAGAATGGGCTTCCATTCCGCCGACCTAGCATGACAATGCGGTATTTTATACCTTTTGTTACATGCACTGGAAGCCAAAGTATCAATCCAAAGCGGAAATCAAAGTTTCATCTGTGGATTTCTGCCTTGGTTATCTTTGAGCTGGAATTATTTAGTGATGGCATAAACCTAACATAAGGGCACAAGACTGAGGAAACTGGCTCAGTAGGGTATGAGCAGGGGAAAGTAGCTTTGCAGAAGACGCACTAATATATATATATATATATATATATATATATATATATATATATATATATATATATATATATATATATATATATATATATATATATATATATATATATATATATATATATATATATATATATATATAAATATATATATATATATATATATATATATATATATATATATATATATATATATATATAATAATATTCTGCTTTTGGCATTTGCATCCAATTTTTACATTAATAAATGTATGTGGTTTCTTAATATGCTGCACCCAACTCAGTGTTTATATCTGATAAAGTATTGTAGCCGGAGTTTGGCCTTATATTGTCTTATTTGGGACCACCTCTACACATGTACACTCTTCTGAGCGTCTATATGCTTTCCGTTAGAGAGTAGTTAATAGGCCAATGTCAGACACCTCTGGTAACATGTTATCTTCCAGACCAAAGTATAGGGCATGTTGAGATCCAACATGTCCAACCCTTCTTTTTCCTGGCAATTGCCATCAGGGAACATTTTAGAAATAGGTTTCCCACAGGTGTTCTACCTTATTGTATCTATATTTGTGTTTGTTTATATATTCCTATGTATAGATGTATTCATAAAGGATTACTGCAAGGAGCAGCTTCAGAAGTGCTAATTACAGGTGAGAGTTTGTAATTAGAGTTTATAAGTAGCAGCAGACATTGCAGCTAAGGGAAAAACAACTACTCAAAGGGAATCTGTCACTAGGTTTTTGCTCCCTCATCTGAGAGCAGCATAACTTACAGACAGAGACCCTGATTCCAGCGATGTGTCACTTACTGAGCTGTTTGCTGTCACTTTGATAAAATCGCTGTTTTCTCTGCTGCAGATCTAGCAGTTATACAGAGCTCATGAATATGGTGGACTACTGGCTGCCCGCTAAGTAGTCCTGTAATGATAACGTACTGCTGATTAACCATTGATTTTATCAAAACTACACTAAGTAGCTCAGTAAGTGAGACATCGCTGGAATCAGGATCTCTGCCGTTATCTAATGCTGCTCTCAGATTAGGTGGCAAAAACCTGGTGACTGATTCCCTTTAAAGCATCTGGTAGAGCGAGTGATTGTTCCGAAGTGTCTGACTTGTGATTCAGTGACTGTGGATTCGGGGAGTTTAGTAGGGAATAACTTGTAGTTCAGCACTGTTTTGCATTTATATTCCCAGGTTGTGTAATCCCCATTAGTAATATGTTCTTCACTAGTGACAATGCCATCCAGGATATATCTTGTCACACGTGTGAAATCTGTGACCGGCAGTTTGAGGTTGGATTCCGCTGTGCGAGATGTGTGCACGTTGTACATCTGGAAACTCAGACACGGGACCTAAAGGACCAGCGTCATGATATTGTTGGGCTAATGAAGACCTGGTTGGATGAGATCTATGACTGGGCTGTTAATTTACAGGGCTCCAGTCTGTTCAGGAACGACTGTACAAATAAGCGAGGGGGAGCTGTGTGTCTGAATGTAAAATCATTCCTAAAATCCGTCCTATGTGATATTATGTGAGGCTGATGAAAATATAGAGTCCCTATGGGAGGAGATAGAATAATAAAATACTGATAGGGGTTTGTTATAAGTCTCCAAATATAATGGAAGAAGCAGAAAATATCCTCATAAAGCAAATAGAGGAGGTTGCGAATCAGGGAGAAGTCATCATTATGGGGGACTTCAACTACCCTGAAATAAAGTGACAACAATAAAGGATATTTACCTTTTAACAAATTGATCAAGACCAAAAAAAAGAAGGGGGGCACTGCTAGACCTAATATTAACCAATAGGCCAGATATGGGTTGGGGGTCACTTGGGTATAGAGATCACAAAATAATAAGTTTTCATGTATCCTTTAATAACATGCATGGTAGAGGGCTACAAGGACACTACATTTCAGGAAGATGCATTTCTAACGTATAAGGGTATGTGCCCACGATCAGGACTCGCTGTGTTCTGTATGCAGCGGGTCCTGACCTGTGGGGCCACGCATCTCCTCCGCAGGAGACTGCTGCTGCTCGCGCCCACGATCAGGGTTCAGTGCGATGCGGTCTCTCGCTTGTGTTCTCCCTACGGAGGATGCATGTGATTCCACAGCAAACAATTGACATGCTGCGGTCTGGAAAGACGCTCCACAGGTCAGTGTTTGCTGCAGAAAAAATAAGCACGGTGGGCACGGGATCTCTAGAAATCCATCCACTGTGATTGTACTGTACAACACTGCGTTTTGGACGTAGCTGAATTATACTGCGTCTAAAACGCTGCAAACACTCATCGTGGGCACGCAGCCTAAGAGATAAACTTAGGCTGCTTTCACACTACGTTTTTTTAACTTGCGTCATGAACGTTTTTTTTAACGCAAAAATGGATCCAGTGCAAATGTGTTTTCATTTCAATGCATCTGCAATGGACTCGCGTCAACATGCGTTTGCGTGCGTTATAGTGAGGATCCAGCGACTTGCAGGTTTTTTAACTTTTTTTCAAAAACGCGATCCTGACTATACTGCACGCAAACGCATGTGAACGCTGGCATGCTGATGGACAGGATCTTGCTTGCTCTACTGAGCATGCCCAGAAACCAGCCTGTCATGATCAGTCTCTCTCCCCCTCCCTCTCTCCTCTCCCTCTCTCCCCCTCTCCCCTGCCTGAGAGCGGCGGACGCTCGTAACCAAGGTAAATATCGGGTAACTAAGCAAAGCGCTTCTTAGTTACCCGATGTTTACCTTGGTTACGTGTGCAGGGAGCCGGCTCCTAGCAGCTGCGGATGCTCGTAACCAAGGTAAATATCGGGTATTCAAGCAAAGCACTTCACTTAGTTACCCGATATTTACCTTGGTTACAGCTTACCGCAGCTGTCAGTGCCATAAACTGGGACGGTATCCTGAGAAAGAAAAGTATACAAAGAAAATGGGACACTTTTTTCTATAATCATCCTGACTAGGACTGCGCATAATAATATACCGTATGGGAATAAACACGCTAGAAATAGGAGGAGACCACTATGGCTAAGGATTGGGCCTCCTTTTTTTTTTTTTTCAAAACCTTTTTTATTGATTTTCAATTATATAAAACTTATATAAAACCGTTACAAAATAATTATGATTACAAAATGGGTTCATTCAACTGACAAGTTATGACATAGAAAAGAGTAATATTCCAGCTTGGGAGTCCCTAAAGTTCTTCAGTTGAAAATTATGCATAGCAAATTAGAGCAAAAGATTCTACCTAAAACACTTGTAACACAAAACCTTAAAACCCTTTGTCATTCTTTAGTATTTTGAGTGCCAATGTCGTATCTTAAGTCTACCTTAACGTCTCATCTCCCCCTCCCTCCTGGGTCTCCACTAGGTGAACCTCAATATCCCCAAGCTATCCTGGATTTCATTCAGAAGGTACCACTCGGTTTGCATGAAAGGTGTCACCAAAGCATTTATTTCTCCCCGCGTGAAATGGATTTCTATAAAGTTTGTCCACCTCCCAAAAAAATTGTCTGTCTTCTTGTCCTTATCCCTTTCCGCCTCTAGTTTCTCCAATCTCAGAAGGTTGTGTAAGTCGTCGATAACCTCCTTTGTAGATGGAGTCTCCCTACGTATCCAATGTCTTAAGATGCACCGTTTAGCTATCATGGCTAGGTCATGAATGATTGCAAATGTCCTTTTGTCCTGGATATTTGGCCCCCCTCTAACTCCTCCTTCAAAGACATGAAAAATCCACACCATTACCTCTAATTTACAAAATATTCCCCATGTTGATTGGGCCAAAATTCTGACTTGATTCCAGAACTTTTGAATTACCTTACATTCCCATAACCCATGTAACATGTCTGTTTTCTCTTTTTGACATTTGGGACACCACGCCTCTCTTCCCGGAATGTTATGGGCCACAATGGCCCTATGTAATATCCTAAACTGAGTGTCTCTCCATCCCTCGTTGATGACGTGCTTTCGCATTTGAACCCATCCTTTCAATATGCTTCCTGTCACTTCTTGTCCTTTCAGTTGTTTTCCCCACGCTGTAAGGGTGCGACTATCCTCCCGAGATATGAGCACTCCCCTAAATGTTCGATAAATTTGGGAGACATTTACATTCGTTGCATCACATTCCAGGAGCTCATCAATCAGGCTTTTGTTCAATTCTCTTCCAACCTCTCCAAGATCCCCAATCACTCCATGCTTTAATTGCTCGTACTGAATGATATGAAAGTTATTGAGGTCGTATTTGTCGAGTACTTCTCGACCTGTCATCCACCTTCTCTCTTCCACATTCATAACATCCTTCATTCTCTGGATACCCTTCTCTTTCCAACTAATAAATAGCTTGTTATCTCGCCCCTGGGGGAAGCTTGGGGCTGCCCAGGGATTTAAATATTTAGACACCTTCCACGCAAGTCCCAACTTCCTTCTTACCAGTTTCCAGGTCAACATGGTATCCCGAAATATCATTGAATTTTTTATATGGCCTTCAACCCCAGACAATGAGGAGTGGAGAATAGACGTCAGATCCCATGGTGCTGCGTATTTATTTTCCAAACCATAATCTGAGTGTCTACTTGTTCCTCTTAGCCAATCAATCACATGTCTCATAATGCACACGAGGTTGTAACCCCTAACATCTGGGAAACTGAGTCCTCCCTCCTCCACTGACTTCATCAGCGTACGTAGCTTTATTCTAGGTTTCTTCCCCCTCCATATAAAATCTGCATACGCTGAGTTGAGTCTGTTGACTTCTTTCAGTTTCAACAATAGCGGAATCGTCTGGAAGGGATACAACAACCTAGGAAAGCTCATCATTTTTACTAGGTGGCATCTTGCCAGAAGTGGTAAGGGCAGACCCCTCCACCCCCTTAGTTGGGTTATGATTTTTTTAATAAGCGGGTCATAGTTCAATTTATAAATTGCTTCCACCGATCTTCCTATATGCACTCCCAAGTACTTGATTGATGTCTGTGCTATAGGTATCCCACATAGACAACCATCTCTCAAGCTTCTACCTGTTATCCCTTGAGATCCCCTTAAAAACAAGATCTCACACTTTTTTTTGTTTAACTTAAAGCCTGAAAGTGAACCAAATTTTTCAATCATGGCAAGAGTCTGTGGCAAATCCGCGTTAGGATCCCCCATATATAATATCACATCATCAGCAAAAAGTGCTGTTTTTATTTCTGTTCCTCTTATCCTAATCCCTTTGAAACTGTTTTGTCCTTGTAGTACTCTTGATAGTGGCTCGATTGCCAAATTAAATAACAGGGGTGATAACGGGCAACCCTGTCTCGTCCCCCTCATCAGGGGGAACACATCCGACAGGAAGCCTGGGGTATGGACCCTAGCTCCCGAATTGGCGTATAAGCCCCTGATGTAGAGTCTCATTCTGCCTTCAATCCCTGTGGCCTCCATCACCTTGTCCAGCCATCTCCAATTGACATTGTCGAATGCTTTCTCAGCATCGAGTGTGACTAGAGCAGGTCTTGCCCCTCCCTCCGTGCGCCCCAATCTAACCGCGTCTACCACTAGGATCGTCTTTCTAATGTTAGTTACTGCATTTCTCCCTTTGATAAACCCTACCTGTTGGTCTGATATTATCCTGGGTAAAATAATGGCCAGTCTGTCAGCCATGATTTTAGACATTAGTTTCAGATCTTGATTGATGAGCGATATGGGTCTGTAACTGGAGGGGTCATCCAGATCTTTGGTTCCCTTAGGGAGTAATTTGATATACGCTATGTTGGCATTTCTAGGAATTTCTGCTCCTCCCAGGATTGCGTTAAAAACTGCAGTTAGATCCGGTGAGATCTGCTCCTTCAATACCTTATAAAATTCGCTATTAAAACCGTCGGGACCTGGTGCCTTATTGACGTTGAGCTTCCTGATTGCTCTCGTCACCTCCTCCACTGTTATGTCTTCATTTAAGGCTCCCCTGTCTTCCTCTGTCAAGCTAGGCATTTGGGCTTGTCTTAACCATTCTTCCTCATTAGGTGTGTGATTATTTCCTGTCCCGTATAACTTTCTATAGTAGTCCCCCAGCAACTTGTTGATAACCTTAGGGTCTGTGGTTACCTCTCCCTCCTTTGTTTTCAGTTTAGAGATCACCGTTACTTTTCTACTACCTCTTGCCAGATTTGCCAGCATCCTTCCCGCCTTATTACCGAATCTATGAAGATCGGCTTCCTTGTGTGACCAGTATAATTGTTCCTTTTTTTTGGCCCACTCATCAAAGCCTCTCTTTGCCTCCAACCATTTGTCTTTTAGCGTGCTAGACCTATCTGCCAAGTACTTTGAATACGCTATCCGCACTACCTCGCTGTGATAGTTGTAATTCTCGTTGGTCTTCCTTTTAATCATTGCCGCATACCCCACCAAGCGTCCCCGCAGGACCGCTTTTGCCGTTTCCCAGTATAGCACTGGGGTCACCCTGTGTTCCTTGTTATCCTCTGCGAATTCCTCCCACCACTCTTTTAGTATCTTATGAAAATTATCTTGTCTGAGGAGGAACGACGGGAATCGCCAGATAATGTCTGACCCTCTCCTAAACTTTTCTCTGATGTCCACTCTCACCGGGCTATGGTCAGAGATCACCATGTTTTCAATCATACACTTTTGTACTCCATTCACAAGATCCCGAGACATCCATATCTGATCTATGCGTGACCAGCTATCATGCGGATGGGAGAAGTGTGTGAACTCTCTGTCGTGCGGATGAGTTAGTCTCCATATATCTTTCAGACCTACATCCTCCAATGTTACGTCCCTGTTGACTGAACTCCTGTCCCCTGCACTAATCTCCCCCTCCTTCCTCCCTCTGTCTTCAGCCGAGTCTGGAACTGTGTTGAAGTCTCCCGCCACTATGATGTTGGGCTCCTCATCAGATAATATGATGGTCTTTATATTATCATGGAACGCGATCTGTTGCGAGTTCGGTCCATACACATTATAGATACTGAGTCTGCCAGCTGGGCTAATAATTGTTAAGTGCTGCCACCTCCCCTGATCATCCTCCTCATGTGTCACTACTTCATGACTTAGTTGCTTATTTATTAAAATCATGGTGCCCGCTTTCCTGCCTTGCGCTGCTGCCCCATAGACTGAGCCCACCCAGTGTTTCTTCATGCGGAAAAAGTCCTCCCTCCCCAAGTGTGTTTCTTGCAGTAGGGCAATATCTGTTTTTAACCGCTTCAGGTGTCTTAGTATCATCGCCCTTTTGTTGGGTGATCTCAAGCCTTTAACGTTCCATGTTGTTAATTGTACCATGATTGCCTAAATGACCTGGTCTTGCCATGTCCACCCCTTAGAGCCCCACCCTTGGGGGAAACGAGACGACCTATCCTACGTTCACGCATAATTCCATTAGAATGACATTCCCTTCCTCCCTTTTGTGAATGTAACATAGAACAGCATAGCAAAAACAAAAAACATATAACAATAGAACATGTCTTCCCTGTCAAAGACTTTCCGGCGCTTACCGCCATGTTGGTGACTTCCCCTTTTCCTAGCCAAAACATTGAGCTCCCTGGTCCCCCCCCATAAAGTATATATTCTAATCTTTCCCCCGAACAACATGAAACATCCTTGAGCATTATACCAGACTTAGTACAATATGTCACAAACATTAGATATGCCAGAACCTTACTAATAGCCAAGCATCCGATTTAGTCCTGATATTGAGGGACCCTCACTCCGAGTAAATCAGATCCGCTGGGACTGTATCCGACGGTTATTCAGTGCTAGTCCCCGTGGCCTGTCCTGGGGCTGTGCCGCTGAGCTGGACTCCGACACCTGTCACCTCTGACCTCCTCTGATGTTCGCCCCTTGGATTGTCCTGCATCTCTCCCCGGGCCTGTAGGGGATCCTCTTCCACCGGTGTCTCCTCCACTAGGTCCTCTCTCTTGTCTTTCCATCCGACTCTTATCTTGTTCTGACATGAGGATGTTTTCAGCTTCCTTATAGTCTTTATAATATGCAAATGAGCCATTGGGATTTCTAACTTTCAATATAGCTGGGTACAGCAACTGGCATTTTATCTTTTTGTTGTACAAAAATGTACAGATTTTACTGAACTCCTTTCTCCTTTTGGAGACATCTGCAGAATAGTCCCCAAAGATTAGCAGTCTATTGCCTTGGTATTGTAGTGGTCGCTTCCGATCTCTGAAAGCCTTCAGAATTTCCTCTTTGTGTTTATAATCGAGGTACTTGACTATAACCTGTCTGGCTCTTGGTGAAAATTTATTTGAATTTTGCCCTTCAGCTTTATTTGCCTCCTTTTGCCTCAGTGGACCCACTCTGTGGGCCCTTTCCACCCTAAATTTCGCCTTTATGCCTAGGGCCTGTGGTAGCTCCAGCTCACAGATGTTATCCAACTGCCCCATTGATACCGATTCTGGCAGTCCCACTATGCGTAAGTTGTTGCGTCTCGATCTGTTTTCTAGATCTTCCGCCTTGTCCCTCAGGTAGTCATTGGACTTCATTAAGGTTGCTATTTGCTCTTGCATGGTCAGTATTGCTTCCTCTGACTCGGATATTCTCTGCTCTGTTTCTATCAATCTGGTTGCCTGATCATTTATTTCCTTTTGCATAGCCGCTAATGATGTCTGTATAGCGGTTTCAATAGCTGTTTTGATTTCTTTGGACAGATGGGATGCCACTTCATCTGCCAGTTTTTTATAATCTACATTAAATTCTTGTGGTTGCTTGTGTTGTCCTGCAGGTGGTGCTGTCTTTCTAGTTCTCCTCACCTGCACTGATCCTCTGCCTCCTTCTAGCTGCTTGTAATTTTGTGACACTACTGTGCCTGGGTGCTTCTTGCAGCGTTTATTAGGGGTAATAAAACCAGTACTTATCTTTTGTTGAGATTGTCCCGATCCATTTCCCCTGTGCTGCGGCTCCATATTCTCTCCCAGCCCTCCTGTTCCTTCATTGCTGCTCTCCTCCTCCCTTCTTTCTTCTTCCTCCATGTCCCCCTCCTCCTCCCATTGCTGACCGTCCTCTTCTGTCCCCTGCTGACACTTCTCTCCAGTTTCACTTTCCTCTGTTTCCCCACTCACTACCTCGTCCTCCTCTCTCTGTCTCCGGCACAGCTTAGCTGCATCTCCTGCCCGTGTTTCTGGCTCCTCCTCCATCATGCTCTCCGGCACCATGCTGTTTTCCTCCACTCCACTCCGGCCCACAGCGTCGCCGCTCCTACAGGTTCCCTCTCCACCTCCAGCACTGCGCAGCAGGTACCGTTCCATTGCCGCTCTCTTCCGGTTCCCTGCTTCCTCACTTTCACCGTGGTCACTCGTTCGGGGGGGCTTCTATCTGATGCTTTCTCCGGGGGGTAGCAGGAGCTTCCCTTCTACACCACCACCTCAGCCGGAACCGGAAGTCCTGGGCCTCCTTTTTAACCAATTTATTAATGACCTTGTAGAGGACATACAGAGTAGAATTTCAGTATTTACAGATGATGATAAACTCTGCAATGTAATCAACACAGAGGAGGATAATTTAATATAACAGAGGGATTTATGTAATCTGGAGGCTTGGACTCAGAAATGGCAACTGGAGTTTAATGTAGAAATGTAGATAAGTTTTAGAGAATACACTTGGGCAGGAGAAGTAAAATGTATAATTATATATTAAATTATAAAACACTGGGAAAAGCTGTCACTGAAAAAGACTTGGATGTATGGGTGGATGGGAAACTCCACTTTACTCACCAGTGTCAGGCAGCTGCTGCCAAGGCTAATAAAATAATGGGATGCATTAAAAGAGGCGTACATGCTCATGAGTAGAAGTTTTACCCTTATATTGCGACCACACTTAGAATACTGTGTACAATTTTGGTCTCCAGTGTATAAGAAGGACATAGCTGAATTAGAGCGGGTGCAGAGAAGAGCAACAAAGGTTATGAAAGGAATGAGTGGACTGTGATTTGAGGGCAAGTTATAAACTTAGTTATTTAGTCAGGAAAAATGAAGGCTAAGGGGAAATATTACAATATGCAAATTTATATGGATTTAACGGAGACCTTACTAATGATCTTTTTACACCAAGGGCTGTGATGTTGACCTGGGGGCATCTACTACGTTTAGTGATAAGGTTTAATCATAATCAGAAACACAGATTCTTTACTGTAAGGGGTGCTTCACACACAGCGAGCTCACTGCTGAGTCACGCTTTTTGTGACGCAGCAGTGACCTCATTAGCGATCTCGCTGTGTGTGACACTGAGCAGCGATCTGGCCCCTGCTGCGAGATCGCTGCTCGTTACACACAGCCCTGGTTCGTTTTCTTCAAAGCCGCTCTCCCGCTGTGACACACAGATCGCTGTGTGTGACAGCGAGAGAGCGACAAATGAAGCGAGCAGGGAGCAGGAGCCGGCGTCTGACAGCTGAGGTAAGCTTGTAACCAAGATAAACATCGGGTAACCAAGGTGGTTACCCGATATTTACCTTAGTTACCAGCCTCTGCAGCTCTCACGCTGCCTGTGCTGCCGGCTCCGGCTCTCTGCACATGTAGCTGCTGTACACATCGGGTTAATTAACCCGATGTGTACAGCAGCTAGGAGAGCAAGGAGCCAGCGCTCAGTGTGCGCGGCTCCTGCTCTCTGCACATGTAGCTGCATTACACATCGGGTTAATTAACCCGATGTGTACTGTAGCTAGGAGAGCAAGGAGCCAGCGCTCAGTGTGCGCGGCTCCCTGCTCCCTGCACACACAGCTGTGCGCTGGTAACTAATGTAAACATCGGGTAACCATACCCGATGTTTACCTTAGTTACCAGTCTCCGCAGCTTCCAGACGGCGGCTCCGTGCAAGCGCAGCGTCGCTTGCACGTCGCTGCTGGCTGGAGGCTGTTCACTGGTCGCTGGTGAGATCTGCCTGTTTGACAGCTCACCAGCGACCATGTAGCGATGCAGCAGCGATCCTGACCAGGTCAGATCGCTGGTCGGATCGCTGCTGCATCGCTAAGTGTGAAGGTACCCTTAGAGTAGTGAGACTATGGAACTCTCTGCCACATATTATAATGGTTCGCCTGTCTTGCAAAATATAATATTACCGATTTCCGTGCACTATATTTTGTGATTGGACCTTGATCCAAGAAACTAGTCTGATTGTTGTATGTGGAGTTGGGAAGGAGTTTTTCCTCTAATATCGGGCTATTACTATCTGCCCCATGGGGTGTTTCCCTTCCTCTGGATAACATGTTAGGTTATACGTTGATTTCAATGCACTTATGTCTACCTTTAACCTTAAAAACTCTTAACACTAAAACCTCACGCAGGTTACACGCTCCGGCCTGAGGGGGAGAAACTGATGCAAGATTCTATAATTTTCCATCTTGTTTGCACAATGGCAGATTAGTATAGATGGCTTCAAGTAAAATAGCTTGTCATAGGTGTTTTATGTGCATCTCTAATTCATGAAACTGAATAAATGAGTTGCTTTTATTGTGTAGCTAAGCATTAAATGGCTTTGATAGGAATAATCCTTTAAGGAAATGTAATACTACGCCCCCCACCCCCCTTGAATAGTGTTCCTATTTTGTGATTTATTTAGGTATATACAGTTCTGGCAAAAATTAAGAGACCACTTCCAAATTGTCAGTTTTTATCATTTTTTCTCTTTATAGGTATATTTTTGAGTAAAATGTAAATTGTTCTTTTATTCTATAAACTACTGATGACATGTCTCCGAATTTCCAAGCAAAAATTTTGTATTTATTTTCTGAAAATGAGAAATGGTCCAAATAATAAAACAATGCATTGCTTTCAGACCTCAAATAATGCAAAGAAAACAAGTTCATAACAATATAGAAACAACAATACTAATAAGGTTTTAACTCCGAAAGAGTTCAGAAATCAATATTTTGTGGAATAATCATGATTTTTCCTGTGTCTTGGCATGCTTTCCACCAGTCTTTCACACTGCTTTTGGGTGACCTTATGCTGTGACTATCCATCTTCCTCTTGATTACATTCCAAAGGTTTTCAATGGGGTTCAGGACTGGAGAATGGACTGGCCATGACAGGGTTTTGATGTGGTGGTGCTTCATCCACATCAAAAAGCAGTGTGAAAGACTGTTGGAAAGCATGCCAAGACGCATGAAAATAATTTTTGCCAAAGCTGTATACCTAAATGTACAACATATAGTACAAAATGACATATATAACTATAGAAGTCTGCAACTATGAAGACACATAGCTCTGCATAGTAGCTGAAGACAAAAAAAATAGTAGTTGAATATGATTTGTAAAATTACACAACAAAATAGAAATCTGAATCCTATCTGTTGTGAATCTTTCAAAGTTTATATATAGTAATATATTGTAAGAGAAAAATCTCCTCTTGATCTTATTTTATTCCTTGTCATGTTAGGATTAATCCTGGGCTGTTGGTCTTTGGAATGCTAGATAAAAAAAAGTCGAAATGTGGGAATCTGATGCTTTAATAACTTGGCCAAACCATCAATTTGCAACACTTGGAAGAAAAAGTAGTGGAATTGTGAAAATCACTTGATGAATAAATATATTAATGACATGCAAATTACAGAGAAATGGAAGCAAAATCTTTAAAACCTCTTGATTTATTCAGTGTTGATTATGAGCACTAAAATCCTTGCACTTTCACACCTTGGCCGGGTGACAGGTTATGAATGATTATCTGAATAATGTTCTGCCACCCTGAATGCACTGGGGCACAAATCATTAACGACCGCCTCTGACAGCTCTCTGCATTTTCCACTTAAAGGGAATCTGTCAGCAGGTTTTTACTATGTAAACTAATGCCAGCATGCTGTAGGGGTTAGGAAACAAAAATCATCTGTTCATCTTTTATCAGGCTCTGTGCTGTTGTTTACGAAGACTAAAAGCTTGATCATTTGGTGATTAACATTGCTAGGTCTAGCTGGCATGTGCATGGCAGTCCAGCATGCCCCCTGCTGTGATTAACACCAAACAGTCAATGTACAATCTCTATAGAGAGCCTTGGGTGGGCGGAGGCCGCTCTCTCAGCGCTGCTGCAGGTGCATCTCAATAAACCAGAATATCATCAAAAAGTTAATTTATTTCAGTGATTCAATACAAAAAGGTTAACACATATACTATATAGTCATCTATTTCATGTATTTATTTCTGTTAATGTTGATGATTGTGGCTTACAGCCAATGAAAACTCAAAAGTCATTATCTCAGAAAAGTAAAATATTATATAAGACCAAATGAAAAAAATTATTTTAAACTCAGAAATGTTGGCCTACTAAAAAGTACATGTAGTAAATACGCTCAATACTTGGTTGGGGCTCCTTGTACATGAATTACTGCATCAATGCGGCGTGACCTGGAGGTGATCAGCCGGTGACACTGCTGAGGCGTTATGGAAGCCCAGGTTGCTTTGATAGCAGCCGTCAGCATTGTTGGGTCTGGTGTCTCTCTTCTTCCATTTGACAATATCCCATAGATTATCTATGGGGTTTAGGTCAGGCGAGTTTGCTGGCCAATCACGCACAGCGATACTGTGGTTATCAAACCAGGTATTGGTACTTTTGGCAGTGTGGACAGGTGCCAAGTCTTGCTGGAAAATGAAATTTCCATCTCCAAAAAGCTTGTCTGCAAAGGGAAGCATGAAGTGATCTATAATTTCCTGGTAGACAGCTGCGGTGACTTTGGTCTTGATAAAACACAGTGGACCTACACCAGCAGATGACATGGCTCCCCAAACCATCACTGATTGTGAAAACTTCACACTGGACCTCAAGCAGCTTGGATTGTGGCCTCTCCACTCTTCCTCCAGACTGTGGAAACTTGATTTCAAAATTAAATGCAAAATTTACTTTCATCTGAAAAAAACACCTTGGACCACTGAGTAACAGTCCAGTTCTTTTTCTTCTTGGTCCAGGTAAGACGCTTCTGGCGTTGTCTATTGGTCATGAGTGGCTTGACACAAGGAATGCGACAATTGTTGCCCATCTCCTGGATACGTCTGTGTGTGGTGGCTCTTGAAGCACTGACTCCAGCAGCAGTCCACTCATTGTGAATCTTCCCCAAATTTGTGAATGGCCTTATCTTAACAATCCTATCAAGGCTGTAGTTCTCCTGGTTGCTTGTGCACTTTTTTCTACCACACTTTTTCCTTCCACTCAACTTTCCATTAATATGTTTGGTTACAGCATGCTGTGAACAGCCAGCTTCTTTAGCAATGACCTTTTGTGGCTTACCCTCCTTGTGCAGTGTGTGAATGACTGCCTTCTGGACATCTGTCAAGTCAGCAGTCTCCCCATGATTGTATAGCCTACAGAACCAGACTAAGAGACCATTTTAAATGCTTAGGAAGCCTTTGCAGGTGTTTTGTGGTAATTATTCTAATTTTCTGAAAACGTTTTTTTTCATTGGCTGTAAGCCATAATCATCAGCATTAATAAATACTTGAAATAGATCACTCTGTAATGACTATATAATATATGCATTTCCCTTTTTGTATTGAATTACTGAAATAAATGAACTTTTTGATGATATTCTAATTTATTGAGGTGCACCTGTATATACTTTTTATAGGAGACACTGAGACTGGTGTATGTACATCACATACAAGAAACTGTGACTGGTGTATAAACATCACAAAGGGTAAAACAAGACTGTTTCTTACTGTTGGCTTCATCAAAAGAACAGGGCGTGAGTACAGAGCACGCTAACTCTGCCCACAAAAAAACGTCCTGGCTCTAGCAGTGTCAGGACGTAATCCTTCGTTGCATATACCGCAGCATATACCGCAGAGTTCAGTAGTGAATGCTGTGTGCGCGGACTTGCAGTCTCAGGAGAAATTATTGGCCGACAAACTGGGATCGGCGGCTCATGCACTGCGGTCCCCGGGAATCTGCCTGGGGCTGGATGAAATCTCCACATATGCTTTTAACTAAAAACCATAGAAATGCATGCTTTGTGTAGAATATGGTTCAATTTTTTGAACCATATAAAAAAGTAGTGCGTTCAGTAATGCTTTTTACTGCACTTTTTCAACTATTATTAAATTTTGTGTTATCTTATAGGTGGGTCCACATTTTGTGGTATCGCTTCTCTGTGTCTCATGGGGAAACTTGAAGATGTCTTCTCTGAGAAAGAACTCAACAGAATAAGAAGATGGTGCATCATGAGGCAACAAAATGGCTTCCATGGGAGACCCAACAAACCAGTTGACACTTGCTATTCTTTCTGGGTGGGAGCAACTTTAACGGTAAAGATTTCTATAACTGTAACTAAATGTGATAATTTGCTGTAACTTTCTTGCTAGTAATAGGAGTAGTGTCAATGTCTTTCAATGTCTTCCACACCTTAAAGCGAACCTGTCAGGTAATTTATGCGTTCTAACTTAGTAGGTGTCTGATGTGTGGCCTAGTAACCCCTTCCTACCCATCCCTGTGTTTTAATATTGTGTAATGTGCATGTATAAAAATATGTTTTATTACTTATGTGCACCCTATGTAAATGAGCAGGGGCTCTATCCCCATGGGCGTCGCATCGCCCTGTGGGCCTTTGCATGTTTTCTGTGGTATCATGCCCCTGTGGGCATGATACCATGGATTTATTTGAGCAACGTCACCGTCAGCTCCTGGAGATCCCGCACGTGCGCACTTACCAGTCCTGAAGCATTGTTATCTGGGTGCTTGCTTCTCGTCTTCAGACGCGCACTCCGCATGACCGGAACTGCAGGAGTCTTCTGAGTATGCGCAGTGCGCGTCTGAATATGAGAAGCAAGCACACAGATGACAAGGCTGCGGGAATGGTAAGTGCGCACGCGCGGGATCACGAGGAGCGACGGGACGTCGCTCAAGTAAATTCATGGTATCACGCTCAACCACGGAAAACATCCAAACACCCACGGGGCAATGCGACATCCATGGGGTTAGAACCCCTGCTCGTTTACATAGGGTATACGTAAGTAATAAAACATTTTATTATACATGCACGTTACACACTATTACAACACTGGGATGGGTAGGAAGGGGTTACTAGGCCACACATCACCCTGCTTGTAGGTTAGAACACATAAATTACCTGACAGGTTCCCTTTGAAGTTCAAGCCTGCTCATTTTGCTTGCTTTATTATACTTGTAAATTGTGTTTTATTACTATTCTTCATTTACTATTCTCTAAGTCTATTTTTTTTGGGTTATTGTAGCTGTTAGACATCTTCAAGTTCACAAATTTTGAGAAAAACAGAAATTTTATTTTATCTACCCAAGACCGTCTAGTTGGTGGTTTTGCAAAGTGGCCAGACAGCCATCCAGGTACTTTTCATTATTTCTATCATTTATGCACGTAGGTATCTCTGTGCAATTATGCAATGACATGTCCTAGCTTAAGGAGAACTTAAAAGGAAACGGTCAGTCGATTCATGGTGCCCAAACGATGACCAGCATTAATCAGAGCCTGGCTACACGATTGCATCCAGGTATATTTCTCTCTGAAACTCCAGAGAGTTTAAATATACTTTGATCCAACTATTCAGTCTCTGCCCCCGGCTGGCTTTGCCCATGGCAGCTAGAAGTGATTGACAGGTGTCTCCCTATGTACACACGAGAAAGAGACCTGTCAATCACATGGAGTGGGGCTGGGAAGAGCTGGCCATGCACTACAGCCGGAGACTAGACTAGCTGAGCTATGTTAAAGAAAGCTAAAAAGTTATGGCTCTTGGAATAGAGGGTGGAAAAAAAGCACAAAATGAAAAATCATGGATCTCTGTGTATGTAATATACTTGTACATTATATTTTTCCTCTCTAGATGCCTTGCATGCATACTTCGGGATCTGTGGCCTTTCTCTGATGGGGGAGTCTGGTATTAATGAAGTCCACCCAGCACTGAATGTAAGCCTAACAACCTACAAACATCTCCAGCAGCTCCACGACTCCTGGAAAGCCAAGAACTGTGAAAAGAGTTCCAACCATCTGCACCTCAGTACTTGACTGATGGCCACCATCATCACTTAGGCTGGAGATTCCTATCCCCACCTCTAAGCCATGTATTAACCAAGTGTGCTTTTTTGTACTGGAGTCATTCGATCAAAGTGTTCATCGGTTAGTAGCACTGCATTGTACAACAGGCTTCAACCACTCCTCCTGTACCTCAATAGAAATCTATTTTATAACATGGTATTATTTAAAAATACTCACTTCATCATCCAGCAGCTTTAGAAATGTTCTTCTGTGATCATGTATAGGCTTTATTTGGTACATATAACACAAAAACACACGAGTACTAATACAAACAGACCTTGTTCTATACAATCTGCAGATAACATTATGTGAATTATTATGCAGACTATAAACCATGGTCAGATTAATGCTGGCACAATGGAAAGTAAATCAAGTGTATCTGATCTAATTTATTTTATATGTTGTCCTACATATACTAAATGTTTGCGGTTACGATTATGTGGGGGCATCAGACGTCCTTCACATTGACAAAGTTGCCTTTGAGTTGCGATAAAATCCCAACACTACCACGACCGGCTAGCGATCTCAAAGTTTCCCTATCGGGAAGAAAGTTGTGACCGACTTTCGTCAAATGTAAGAATCACAGATATTTCAGAATTCTTAGTTGTTATGTGAACTTTTAAAGGTGACTGTGGAACATATGGTTAATTCCTGATAACCACAGTTTTATCACAACTCGGCTTTTGCTGTCATGGAGCCTAAACACAAAATCAAGCAGGAGGAGCCAAATAGCTTCTGTCCTTTTAGGTGACTGTCCGGTTGTGTACTTGAGGAATAACACTATTTGTGGCCGTTATGTGACTTTTAAGTTTTCCCCTCTGCAGGCCCAATCTCTAAGGCTATGTTCACATGTGCAGACAACTTTTTTTGTCTGTTTTTAAAAAATCTGTTTTCTTAACATTGGAGTCTATAAAAAAATGGATCAGTAAGGCTGGTTTCACACTACGTTTTTTTTAACATGCATCCTGAACGTTTTTTTTAACGCAAAAACGGATCCAGTGCAAATGCGTTTTCATTTCAATGCATTTGCAATGGACTCTCGTCAACATGCGTTCACATGCATTTGCGTGCGTTATAGTGAGGATCCAGCGAGTTGCAGTTTTTTAACATTTTTCAAAAACTTGTAGCGTTTTTGAGCTGCGTCCAAATACTGCAAATTGCTGGATCCTGACTATACTGCACGCAAACGCATGTGAACGCTGGTATGCTGATAGACAGGATCCTGCTTGCTCTACTGAGCATGCCCAGAAACCAGCCTCGGGTGATCAGTCCCTCTCTGTCTCTCTCCCCCCTTCCTCTCCTCTCTCACCCCCGCCTGAGAGCTGCAGACACTCTTAACCAAGATAAATATCGGGTAACCAAGCAAAGCGCTTCTCTTAGTTACCCGATGTTTACGTGTGCAGGGAGCAGGCTCGTAACCAAGGTAAATATCGGGTATCCAATCAAGTTACCCGATGTTTACCTTCGTTACGAGCATCCGCAGCTGTCAGAAGCCGGCTCCCAGTCTCACGTTCAGTTCCACTGACTCCTGATCACATGACTCCAATGCCCGCCTATAAACTTAAAGTGACAGGATCCTGCAAAACAACAAATGCGTTTGCATGCGTTTTTTTGCTGTAAAAGCAGGATCTGCTTTTACAGCAAAAAAAAGTTCATGACGCATGTTAAAAAAATGTAGTGTGAAAGCAGCCTTAATTAGCCATCTGTATTTCTTTCACTTGTAAAGGATTCGGAATTTGCTTACTGGATCAATTTAAAATGGAAGAAGACTGATGGCTACTTAAAGGATACGTTTTCCATAGACTTCAATGTTTTTTTTAAAAAAAAAAAACAAACTGATCCAGCTTAAAGGGAATCTGTCAGCAGGCTTTTGCCATGTAATCTGAAGACAGCATGCTGTAAGGGTTGACATTCAGATTACAGCACTGTGTCTCGTATCTCAAAGTGTGTAATTGTTTACCTCAATGTTAGTTTAAGCTTCCTTGCTTCATCATTAGTGGACTCAGAGCTTACCTCTGACTCCTCCCCTTTCTATGATTAGCAGCTTCTGTCTATGAAAATGTACACTGAAAGCCTGGTAGGGTTGGGGGGTAGCTGTATGGGCTCTGCTACATGGCAAAAATTACATCTTTGATTTATATCAGTATCAGAATGGCTGCAGCCAGTAAACTAAGTGATAAATCATTAGATTCAGATGTCTTTGCCTACATTATGCTGATCTCAGATGATTTATCAAAAACCTGCTGATAGATTCCCTTTAAATCCGTTTTTCTAAAAATGGACAAAAAAGTTGTGTCTGCGCAACTTTTTTGCCAAGGAATTGCTGCTGGATCCATTCTAATTGATGATTACTGGACATGTGAACTTAGCCTGAATTTCAGTTGTCTCTCAGCTAGTGGGTGTAGACTACCTGCTATACTCTCTCTCTTACATTCACAGCACATAGACCTGAGGGATTGTTGTGCTTCTGTCTTTATGTAGCACATATTCACAGGCAGCAGCATGGAGGACATTATATAGCCGTACTAAACAGTGGAGTTAGAAATACAATGCTGGGGTGAGATAAAACAGAGAGCAATGGATGGGTCTGTGTGTGCCTTTCCTTTACACTATACCTCCTTTCCTCTCCATAGACTTCAATAGGCAGCCGACACCTGAAGGAGCTGGCCATTTCTCTTATTTTTATCAAGGCATATTTTGGTGTATTTTTAGTGAATTGTGGGAACATGTGGCTCATAAGTGGAGAAAGAAGAATACTTCTCTTATGAAATATATTGCTATGTTTTTATGTTATTGTATCAATGATTTGTGCAAAGTTTGTTTAACATGGCAGTGATTACTTAAAATAACAACAGGTAGTATACCAGTTTCATAATATGCCCAAATGGTATAACTTGATACAGGATAGCAACTGTGTTCCCAGTTCCAGTGAAGAGGAGGGATTCAAGCCATTGGGGCGGTGGAGAATAGAAAATAATAAATATACAGGACTGTGCAAAAGATTTAGGCAAGTGTGGAAAAAATGGAAATTAAGAATTTTCAAGAAGTGTTCATAGTTTATCTTTATAATGTAAAAAAAATTGAAAGTGAATGCATAAAAGAGAAGTGTAAATCAAATCAATATTTGCGGTGACCATATCGGTTAATCATCAATTATTCTAGGTACACTTACATTTTTGGAAACCTACATCCACGGAAGATTTGTAGTTGGTTCTCTGAGATTTTTAGAACATCCTTCCTGATGAGTTTTCTCAAACTGTGCACATGTACTTAGAAGAATTTCTGCTGTTTTGAAGGCAAAAGGCAATCACGTAAAATATTTATTTAGGCTATGTTCACGTTGCTTATTTTTCATGATTTTTTTCCTTGAAGATTTTAATCAATACTGCATTGAAAAACACATGCCAGCAAAGCCTATGAGAATCTTGACTTGCTGTGCACATGCTGCTTCTTTTTACCTTGCAGATTTAGTTACAGAAAAAGGAAGCAGCATGTCAATTCATTCTGGGTTGGGTTTTTTTTCCTGTTTTTCTATAATCCACTTCAATGCTTTATAGCTGTGGTGGATTATATGTCAGTAGTTCGCCTCACACACCGTGCATACAGCATAGTGTGTGAGGCTCTCCATAGCTCAGTAACCCAGGGTAGCCATGATGATAATCCAGGGTTGCCATGGCAGTGATCGGGTCCCTGAGATCGCATTACAGGGACCCAGTCGCCAGGGACAGGTAAGTGATCCCTCTCCCTGCCTCCTGAATGCTGCAATCTCACTGATCGCAGCATTCAGGGGGTTAAATTTCTGGGAGCAGCGTGGGCACCGCTCCAGATCGTGAGAGTCGGTTCCCTATTGTAACATCAGCTGGAGACCTGGAGGAGATCGTGGGGATACAGAGCCTTAATCCCGCGATCAAGAAGGCAAAAAAAAAGCATGTGAAAAACATGCAAACATGATAAAAAATGCACGTTTTTTTTTCTGCTTTTTTCCTGCCAAAACAATGCTTTTTTTCATGTGCAGAAAAGAAGCACACAAAAAAGCAATATGGGCACATACGCTTAATTTAGATCTCTTTTCTGTTCATGCATTTTCTTAATTGATAAAAAATAGCATGTTAGCACTTTTCTTCAGCGCTCTATTGGGAGACCCAGACGATTGGGGTATAGCTACTGCCCTCTGGAGGCCACACAAAGCACTACATCAAAAGTGCAAGGCCCCTCCCCCTCTGGCTATACCCCCCCCGTGGTATCACGGGTTCTCCAGTTTTAGCTTTGTGTGCGAAGGAGGTCAGACATTCCATGCATAGCTCCACAGATTTTAGTCGGCAGTAGCTGCTGACTATTTCGGATGGAAGAAAAGAGGACACATATAGTGTCCCCAGCATGCTCCCTTCTCACCCCTGGATGGTGTTGTAAGGTTGAGGTACCTATTGCTGGTACAGGGCTGGAGCCTGACATGCTGTTTTCCTTCCACATCCCCTGGTAGGGCTCTGTGGAAGTGGGATCCTGCCGGCCTCTCAGCTCTGACGCCGGGCTCCATCCACAGACCCATTAGAACCTGATGGAGACGGAGCAGGAGTACGATCAGGGACAGGCCCTGCATCATACAGGTACTCTGTGTCCCCGGCAGGCACAGACACACTCCGGGCTGGCTGGGTGTTGTAGTGCGCCGGGGACCGCAACGTTGGAGTTAGTGTCCCTACAGATTACTGGGGGATTTTTTGTGTATGGGAACGCAGCGCCGACCCCCTCTGGACCGGGCGGCGCTGCTGTGACTTGTGGTGCGCTGGGGATCCGCCGTCCGCGCTTTTACGGCGGCGGCGGTTATAAATTGAGTCCCCGGCTTTTTGGGCCTAGGACGCCGGCAGCTCCGATTCGTTCCCGCCCCCACCCTGTCATTCAGGGTAGGGGAGAGACGCTGTTCGCTAGCAGCGACGAGGGCTGGAGCCTGATTTACATGCTCCAGCCCTCACACTAGGCACAGAGGGAAGCAGGCTTCCCGCTCTTAGCCAGGAACGCCCAGGGCCCGCCCCCCTTCCTCTCAGGACGCCGGCAGCCATTACATGCAGTCTGGCTGGAGGAAGGACGCAAGGCTCTGGGAGACCTGGACTAGGGGCTATCTGGCGACCACACACCCGCTTTTTAAGCGGGCGGTAAGCGATTTTTCTGTGCTGGTCCCTCTAGTGCCTCACGGTGTATCGGTGTACTGTGTACAGATATATAGATATTGTTTTTCTTGCACTGTGAGGTCGCTTCTGGCTGCTCTCCCAGATCACTCTGTGGAAGCAGCAACATGCCATCCTCAAAACGCAAGGCTGCCAAGGCCAGGGCTGTGTGTACTGCGTGTGCTGCATGTGGGGCTGATCTACCAGCAGGCTCCCATTGTGTGCAATGCTCCGACCCGGTGCTGCTTCGCCAGCCGGAGTCAGGAGAGGTAGTGACCCAGGCTGAGACGCTTGTAAGTTCTGCCCCGGTGACAGGGACAGACTTTGCAGTTTTTGCTGATAATATGTCTCTGTCTATGGCAAAAATCCTTGAAACCTTGCAATCTATGCATGGGGCTCAGTCTTTGGGCACGGCGAGGCCTCTGTCCTCAGGTCCCCCTCACTTGGAATTAATCCAGCCCACAGGGGGGTCCCCGGCTTCACAGGCCGAGGATTATGACTCAGATGATAGCCCCAGCCACCCTAAGCGAGCTCGCTGGGAAAGACCCTCGACGTCATCACACTGCTCAGGGTCTCAGCGCAATCAGTCTCCCTGTGATGTGTCTGATGAGAGTGATCAGGAATCCATTCCTGGAACCCCTCTCAACCTGGATACCCCTGATGGGGATGCCATGGTAAACGACCTTATCTCAGCCATCAATAGGCTGTTGGATATTTCTCCCCCAGCCCCTTCAGCAGAAGAGGCAGCGGCAGAGCAGGAGAAGTTTCGTTTCCTTTATCCCAAGCGTAAATTGAGTGCTTTCTTGGATCACTCTGACTTCAGAGAATCAATCCAGAAGCACGACGCTCACCCAGAAAGGCGTTTCTCTAAACGATCTAAAGATACGCGTTTCCCTTTCCCCCCTGAGGTGGTCAAGCGCTGGACACAGTGTCCAAAGGTAGACCCCCCGATTTCCAAACTCGCAGCTAGGTCCATAGTTGCAGTGGAGGATGGCGCTTCACTTAAAGATGCCAATGACAGACAGATGGACCTTTGGTTAAAATCTGTCTATGAAGCTATCGGCGCGTCGTTTGCTCCGGCATTCGCAGCCGTATGGGCACTCCAGGCTATTTCAGCTGGCTTAGCAAAAGTGGATGCTATCATACATCCAGCAGTGCCGCAAGTGGCGCATCTTACCACGCAGATGTCGGCGTTTGCGTCTTACGCTATCAATGCGGTCCTAGAATCTACCAGTCGCACCTCAATGGCGTCCGCCAATTCGGTAGTTTTGCGCAGGGCCTTGTGGTTAAAGGACTGGAAAGCAGATGCTGGTTCCAAAAAATGTTTAACCAGTTTGCCTTTATCTAGAGATAGACTGTTTGGCGAGCCATTGGCTGATATCATTAAGCAGTCCAAGGGTAAAGACTCCTCTTTACCACAACCCAGAACAACCAAACCTCAGCAGAAAAAGTGGCAGCAGAGGTTTCAGTCCTTTCGAGGTTCGGGCAAGACACCATTTACCTCGTCCAAAGGGACTCAGAGGACGCAAAGAAACTCAGATTCGTGGCGGGCTCACACGCGCCCCAAGAAAGCAAATGGAGGTACCGCTTCCAAAGCGGCTACCTCATGACTTCCAGCCCCCTCCCTCCGCATCGCCGGTCGGGGGCAGGCTCTCCCGCTTTTCCGGCATTTGGATGTCACAGGTCAAAGACCGGTGGGTGACGGACATTTTGTCTCGCGGGTACAGAATCGAGTTCAATTCTCGTCCTCCAGCTCGGTTCTTCAGAACCTCCCCACATCCAGACCGAGCAGATGCTCTGCTGCAGGCGGTGGACTCCCTAAGAGCGGAAGGAGTGGTGATCCCAGTCCCTCCTCAGGAACAAGGGCAAGGGTTTTACTCCAATCTCTTTGTGGTTCCAAAAAAGGACGGCTCGTTCCGTCCTGTTCTGGACCTAAAACGGCTCAACAAACATGTGCACGCCAGGAAGTTCCGGATGGAAACCCTGCGTTCTGTCATTGCCTCAATGTCCAGAGGAGACTTCCTTGCCTCAATAGACATCAAAGATGCTTATCTCCACGTGCCAATTGCTACAGAACATCAACGTTTTCTACGTTTTGTGATAGGAGACGACCATTTTCAGTTCGTAGCTCTGCCATTTGGTCTGGCGACAGCCCCACGGGTCTTCACCAAGGTCATGGCGGCGGTGGTAGCAGTCTTGCACTCTCAGGGACACTCGGTGATCCCTTACCTAGACGATTTATTGGTCAAAGCTCCCTCTCAAGAGGCATGTCAGCACAGCCTGAATGCTACGCTGGAGACCCTACAGTCTTTCGGATGGATCATCAACTTTCCAAAGTCGATCCTATCACCGACTCAATCACTAACGTATCTTGGCATGGAGTTTCATACTCTAGCAGCGATAGTGAAGCTTCCGCTGAACAAGCAGCGGTCACTACAGACAGGGGTGCAATCTCTTCTGCAGGGCCAGTTGCATCCCTTGCGGCGCCTCATGCATTTCCTAGGGAAGATGGTGGCAGCCATGGAAGCAGTTCCCTTTGCGCAATTTCATCTGCGCCCACTTCAATGGGACATTCTCCGCCAATGGGACGGGAAGTCAACGTCACTGGACAGGAAAGTCTCGCTTTCCCAGACGGCCAAGGACTCCCTACAATGGTGGCTCCTTCCCACCTCATTGTCTCAGGGAAGATCCTTCCTGCCCCCATCCTGGGCAGTAGTCACGACAGATGCGAGTCTGTCAGGGTGGGGAGCGGTATTTCTCCACCACAGGGCTCAGGGGACGTGGACTCCGCAGGAGTCCACCCTTCAGATCAATGTTCTGGAGATCAGAGCAGTGTATCTTGCTCTACTGGCCTTCCAACAGTGGCTGGAAGGGAAGCAGATCCGAATCCAATCGGACAACTCCACAGCGGTGGCATACATCAACCACCAAGGAGGGACGCGCAGTCGGCAAGCCTTCCAAGAAGTCCGGCGCATTCTAATGTGGGTGGAGGACACAGCATCCACCATATCCGCGGTTCACATCCCAGGCGTAGAAAACTGGGAAGCAGACTTCCTCAGTCGCCAGGGCATGGACGCAGGGGAATGGTCCCTTCACCCGGACGTGTTTCAGGAAATCTGTCGCCGCTGGGGAGTGCCGGACGTCGACCTAATGGCATCCCGGCACAACAACAAGGTCCCGGCATTCATGGCGAGGTCGCGCGATCAAAGAGCTCTGGTGGCAGACGCCTTGGTTCAAGATTGGTCGCAGTTTCAGCTCCCATACGTGTTTCCGCCTCTGGCGCTCTTGCCCAGAGTGCTACGCAAGATCAGATCCGAGTGCAGCCGCATCATACTCGTCGCTCCAGACTGGCCGAGGAGGTCGTGGTATCCGGATCTGTGGCATCTCACGATCGGTCGACCGTGGTCACTGCCAGACCGACCAGACTTACTGTCCCAAGGGCCGTTTTTCCATCAGAATTCTGCGGCCCTGAACCTGACTGTGTGGCCATTGAGTCCTGGATCCTAGCATCTGCAGGATTATCTCAAGGAGTCGTTGCCACAATGAGACAAGCTAGAAAGTCGAATTCGGCTAAGATCTACCACAGAACGTGGAAGATTTTCTTATCCTGGTGCTCTGCTCAGGGAGTGTCTCCCTGGCCATTTGCATTGCCCAAGTTTCTTTCCTTCCTGCAATCGGGGTTAGAAAAGGGCTTGTCGCTCAGCTCCCTTAAAGGGCAAGTTTCGGCACTATCCGTGTTTTTTCAGAAGCGTCTAGCACGTCTTTCTAAGGTGCGCACGTTCCTGCAGGGGGTCTGTCATATTGTGCCCCCGTACAAGCGGCCGTTAGATCCATGGGATCTGAAAAGGGGACTAGTTGCTCTCCAGAAGCCGCCCTTCGAGCCTCTGAAGGAAGTTTCCTTTTCTCGGCTGTCACAGAAAGTGGCGTTTCTTGTTGCGATCACATCGCTTCGGCGAGTGTCTGAGCTGGCAGCTCTGTCATCCAAGGCTCCCTTCCTGGTGTTCCACCAGGACAAGGTAGTGCTGCGCCCTATTCCGGAGTTTCTCCCTAAGGTCGTATCCTCTTTTCATCTTAATCAGGATATATCCTTGCCTTCTTTTTGTCCTCATCCGGTTCACCGGTATGAAAAGGATTTACGTTTGCTAGATCTGGTGAGAGCACTCAGAATCTACATTTCCCGCACGGCGCCCATGCGCCGTGCCGATGCACTTTTTGTCCTTGTCGCTGGTCCGCGCAAGGGGTTGCAGGCTTCTAAAGCCACCCTGGCTCGATGGATCAAAGAACCAATTCTAGAGGCCTACCGTTCTGCGGGGCTTCCGGTTCCTTCAGGGCTAAAAGCCCACTCAACCAGAGCCGTGGGTGCGTCCTGGGCATTTCGTCACCAGGCTTCGGCTCAACAGGTGTGCCAGGCAGCTACCTGGTCCAGTCTGCACACTTTCACCAAGCATTATCAGGTGCATACCTATGCTTCGGCGGATGCCAGCTTAGGTAGAAGAGTCCTGCAGGCGGCAGTGACACCCCCGTAGGGGAGGGCTGTTTTGCAGCTCTAACATGAGGTATTTCTTTACCCACCCAGGGACAGCTTTTGGACGTCCCAATCGTCTGGGTCTCCCAATAGAGCGCTGAAGAAGAAGGGAATTTTGTTACTTACCGTAAATTCCTTTTCTTCTAGCTCTTATTGGGAGACCCAGCACCCGCCCTGTTGTCCTTCGGGATTTTTTTTGTTGTTTGCGGGTACACATGTTGTTCATGTTGAACGGTTTTTCAGTTCTCCGATGTTATTCGGAGTTAATTTGTTTAAACCAGTTATTGGCTTCCTCCTTCTTGCTTTGGCACTAAAACTGGAGAACCCGTGATATCACGGGGGGGGTATAGCCAGAGGGGGAGGGGCCTTGCACTTTTGATGTAGTGCTTTGTGTGGCCTCCAGAGGGCAGTAGCTATACCCCAATCGTCTGGGTCTCCCAATAAGAGCTAGAAGAAAAGGAATTTACGGTAAGTAACAAAATTCCCTTCTTTATTTTCCAATAATTTTTATCAAAGTTTTTTGAGAGTTTTTTACAGGAAAGAAAAAAATAACAAAACAATAGCATCACACTAACAAACAATAAAAAGAGGGGAAGGGAAAGGTATTCAGAACTTAGGAAAAAGGGGGTAAGGAACTTTATCATGGCTTTCTGACTTTTTGGCTGCGTTTTGCTGCGTTTTTCCAATGCATTGCATGGGTGAAAAACACAGGATAGAATTGACATGTCCATATTTTATTTTATTTATTTTTTTAGCTCAAAAACGCAGCTAAAAAAAAAAAGAAGTTGTGTGCGGACAGCAAAAATGAAAAGTCATAGATTTTTGTTGGGGAAGCAAAGTCATGCAGTTTTGAGCCCAAAAACGCACCCGAAAAACGGGTAAAAACACCACGAAAAACTCTGTGCGCACATAGCCTAAAGCATTTCCCCCACAGCTGCCTAAAACGTTTTCACAGTACTGTGTAGTGTCTTTTTGTTATTTTTAGCAATTTGGAGCTTTCCACTTGGTTTTAATAAAAGTCAGACAAGCTCTGTAACAAAGATCTTTGCCAGCAAATACTTTATGAGATGGTGACCATTTATCACAGAGCCTGGCAAGCTCTGAGCAAAGCAACATATCTATATATAGTTCATGACATATCTGCAGAAGAAAAACTTGTTTCATTGTACTAAATACCAGGTCAGCATAAAATATCTGTTGTACAGGAAAACAACGCATTTTGCATGTCTCACATAGTAATATTTTTATGAAACATTGATCATGTCCTGCTTCATCGCACAATATTGCCAAGTATTGACCACAGAATGTGTGCTATGCGCTGCATTTTACTACAGGTACATTATTTAATCAAGTTAATGAATCTGTAGTAATGATTTATACATTTTTTACAATAAATATAATTGTACAGCTGCTGCCTGTGAGTACTTGTTTTTATTCGATTGGTCTACATTATAACCAAGAAGTGGTCCATTATACTATATAGTGTCCTGGTTTACTCCAGAACCGGAAGTTATGGTTCATCTCTTTAAATAGACATAAACCTGGAAATAATTAAACCGGATCTGTCACTGAGAATTTCTGTATTCTGCTCTTAGAATCCGCACTTTAATTGTGCCCGCAGGTGATACTGCACCCATGGAGCACAACCCTCTAGGGCTAGGGTGTGATATGACAAGACCTGTTCAGGTGGTAGGTTATTTTCCAATGACCTATTCCCTATTCTTTAAATCAAGTATATTTTTGGGGTAATTTTTTTTTCCATTTATCATGATTTTTATTAAATAATAAAAAAACATAATTAGTATTCTTGTTGTTTTCACACCTTCCTCTGAGATTCATTCATCATGTCCTTTCAGGAAGAGTTTCCATCAGGCTCCTTATCTTCAGAGGCAGGATTACAATGACACGTAAAATCTGATTTGGCTGAGTTCACCTGTCCTGTAATCATCCGTTAGAACGGATCCAGCAGAGAGCTGTTTATTTTAACATGAGTCTATGGATTGCAATTTATCTTCCATTTCAAACAGATCCTTTAAGAAAAAAAATGGATCTGTTACGAATGAAAGAATAATGGATGACTAAGGCTGTGTCGCACGTGTGCGTTTTGCATGCCTTTACGCTGCATATTGCACTGCAGCGTAAAGGCATGCGTCCTGCATCCCCAGCACAATCTATTAAGATTGTGCATAATCCATCTTGAGAGCGCAGCGATTTGGATGCTGAAATTTTGATCCAAATCGCTGCATTCTAAAAAGCAACATGTTACTACTTTTGTGCGTTTTGGATTTTCCCACTCTGTCTATGGCAGAGCAAGCATCCAGAACGCATGAATTCTGCATTCACAATGCATCCAAAACACAGCGTTTTGAAAAGCACATGCAATGACAGAATGCTGCAGACTATTTGTAACGGCAGAACGCAACGTGCGCACATAGCTTAAATAGCAACCCATTAATGGATCCGTTCTCCATAGACTACCATGAAGACCTTTTATCTTATGCTAATGAGCTGGCGATGCTGCATTGAATAGCATGTTAGTATTCCCCACGAGGGCGTGCTAACATGCTAAGAGGTCGGATATAACACCCTTGGGACTAATCCCCGCATTCATTAGCATAAGATAAAAGATAGACTAAAGGCCCAGTCACACACAACGACTTACCAGCGATCCCGAAAACGATGCGACCTGATAGGGATCGCAGGTAAGTCGCTGGGAGGTCGCAGGTGAGATGTCACACAGTGAGATCTTACCAGCGATGCAGGAACAATACAGGTCACAGTAGCGACCTGTATAACGATCTCAGCAGTCACTGTGACCCTGTCACACTGTGTCAAACACAGCGATGTGTCCTGCCCAGCAGGACGTCGCCTTTGAAGAAAATGGCCTGGACCATTTGGCAAGGACTAGAGATTTCACAGCAGGGGCCTGATCGCTGGTAGGTGTCACACATAACAAGATCGCTAACGGGATCGCTACTGCGTCACCAAAACGGTGACTCAGCTGCGATCTCGCTAGCGATCTCGTTATGTGTGACGGTACCTTTAAAAAAGGCACAAATGGATTTCGAGCAAAAAAAAAAAAAAAAGGCCAAAATTAACAAAACAAGACAATAAAACACAAACACAAACATAATAAATCTGGGCCATACTGTGTGCTATGGAAGCAGACCTCCAGCTGGCAGGAATACACTTTGGCATCATCTCCTCGTAAGTAACCTTTATAAATTGCAAAGTGAGTTATTGTCAGGGTGGGGCTCTTGTTTTTCTTAAGGACATGTGCAGATGAGCGTATTTCCAGTCTGAGTGTGATTTGACAAAACATAGACTAACATTGGTCTGAGTGTTTTCCTATGCAGCTGAGCACTTGTCAGACTTGTATGGCCAAGTTTTCCCCGAAATTTGAATCACACTCCGCATGTATGTCAATGGAAACCATCAGACTGCACTCAATTGACATTAAGTACAATCCAATTTCCATAGACTGATTGAATGGAGAAAGTGGAGACTTTTTTTTTTCCCTCTCCATATCATCCGAGAGCATTGGGAGCACCTTATGCTCGCACTCTGAGCAGAGTCTGATCAGAGTGTAATTTGCATAATCAACCTAAATTTCTCGGATGAGAGAATCTGTGGTCGTTTGCACCTGCCCTAAGTGAGAAGGTGTCTGCAGTGTGCTTCAGTGTGTATCACAGTTGAAATGTATTGTCATTGGCCATAGGGCAACAAGTAGGACAACAATCTCTGCAATACTCCAGGGCTTTAGTGTTTAAATACATTGATATCACCAATTAGCTTCTTTTCTCCAGTCGCCCTCCACGACAGCACCACAGGAGGTTCACTCTCCACCCTAATAGGGACAGGAAATATAAAGAGGTTAAAAGGCTCCTCCCTGCTTCCCTCGTCAGTGTTTTTTCCTGTCCCTATCGGGATGAAGAGGTTACTGTGATGCTCCGTGGCCGGCGAACGGAGTATCCACCTTCTTATACCTTATCTAGCCGGGCAACTGAGGTTGTCGGCTCTGCCCTCCTCCACTGCTGCTCCCGTCTCCCTAGATTCGGGACCTCTCCCCATCCTTCTGCACCTCCCCATGGGGTAAAGCTGGATGAGGCGCCCTGCTGGAGGCCTCCCTGAGCTCTCCGGCACCACCTCCCTCCTCGTGCCAGGGGTCGTGTCTATGCATTCCCGTAAGTGACCGCGAATCTCCACTCTCGTCACTTCTGGTTCCTTGCGTTCACCGCGCTCTGCTCTCCCCGGCCGAGACATGGCAGCAAATTTGAAAATGAAACTCCGCTTGGTGTGCTCCGGATTCCAATTGTGATCCAGGGAGGAGGGGCCCAATTGGACGCTGCACTGTGGGTCCGGCACTTCGCTAGAAGAACCCGGCCCTGAAGACACCTCCAGGTAGGATCACATTGTTCCCAGTATGGAAGGTGAACGGTCGTCCCACTCTGCTTCTGCAAAGCCCAGCACTGTCCCTGCTTCAGTAAGTCTAAAACAGGGTGGGTCACTACTTAGGGGAGGTTTTCCCATCACTCCCCATAGCTCCTCCAGAGTCGCAGGTCCTAGTAAACACAGACGTTTTTCACTGATGTGTTAAAAACGCATATGTCCCTCCGTGTGCCATGATTCACGGTTGTCTATGTGCTATCCGTGATACGTGATCAGTCATTCATGATAGCACATGGACGTATACTCACTTGTCCCCGCTCCTGCTGTCCGTGGTGCTGAACTCTTCGGCTCTGCTGTGTATCCAGCCGCCGCTGACCCCCGCAGCAGCTACTGCCGGGTCGGCTGTGCCGTGCATAATTGAATACGCATGACAGTAATTAGCCGGCTCCGACGCAGCAGCCAGCAGAGGCCTGAGAGAGCGTTGCTGGAGAAGGTGAGTTAAAAATGCTTTTTATTTTCAATGTCTGTTTTTCTGGTACGTGTTTCACGGATCACATCATAGTGTGGTTCATGGGACATCTGTGATGCTAGAAAAAAAATGGACATGTCTCCATGTGGAGCACACGGACACGTGTGTATGCCGCACGGAGACACCGGCAGTGAAAACTCACTGATGTGTACGCAGACCCATTCATTTTAATGGGTCTGTATATGTCCATGATTTTGGTACGTATAAAAACTAGCACATACATATCAGAATCACTGACGTCTGAAAGAGGCCTAAGCTGTGGAGTGGGGATGTGACATCTAAGATGAAGCTGTGCTCCATTCCCTTTCAACATGAATGTCTTCGGCCCTGCCCTAGGTGAACTTCTTGAAAAAGTTGCTGACAAAAAGAAGTCCCTTCCAGAACAAAAACCCATAGGCTATGTGCGCACTAGAAAGTGCCTTTTTCTTAAGAAAAACACGGGCCCTCTTAAAGAATCCCGCACCCGCGGTAAAATTCTCACCAAAACCGCAGCGAAATCCGCATGCGGTTTGCCACGGATTTATCGCAGGTTGGTCCCTGCAGATATTTACCATTTATCTATGGCAAAAACCGCAGGTACCTGCTGAAAAGAAGCGACATGCTCATTAATTCCGCAGCGGAAAATCCGCGGGTATAAAAAAAGTGTGCGCACAGCATTTTTTTAAAACCCATAGGATTTGCTGGGGAATGACTGCAGCAATGTTAGACACATTTTCTGCAGCAAATCCGCAGCAAAAACCGTGGTAAATCCGCAGCGTGCGCACAAAGCCTTAAAGAAAAGGTTTCCCCCCCCCCCCCCCCCCCCAAAAATCTACCAGCCCACCAATCCTTCCAGGCATACAAGGGCAAAGGTAAAACCGGACGCTGGAGCTACCCATAAGAGTAAAAACATCTTGGTCTCCCCCTAGTCAGGACAAATGACGCTAACTAGTTAGGAGGTCGGATTTCCTGATTCCTTCCCCTGTGTCAGTCGATAACTTCCAAACAGTGCATCCTACACACGATCCAAGAGGGTCTGAAGATAGACTTTCTCACCTACCCCTCACATTGCTTGAAAGTAACCTCCCTGCCAACACTGGACTCCTGTGCGCTACTCTACGCAAACCTTCGGGACCTCCAGAGGTCCAGAGTGATCTCCCCTGTCCCTACGGCAGAGATCAAACTGGGTCATTATTCTTACCTCTTTCTAGTAAAGAAACCCAACAACTCCCACCGATTAATAATAAACTTAAAACCACTGAAACAGTAAGTTGTCTACAAATGCTTCAAAACGAAGTCCATCAGATCCACAATCCCTCTGATACGTCAAAATTTTGTCATGGCGACTATAGATCTACAAGATGCATACTATCATGTGCCCATACATCCATCGCATTGAGATCAGATAGAAGAAACCCTCGAGATCCTTTGACCCCTGGGATGGTTGGTAAACCTACGCAAATCAAATCTGTTCCCCGCAACCATCAGTTACAACAGGCTGGGGGGTGTTGGTAGCACAGTTAACCTTTCAGGGAGTCTGGACAGCCGAAATCAGCTGTCATTCCTCAAACTTCAGGGAGCTGAAGGCAGTAGAGGAGTCCCTCAAGGCGGCAGCAGCAGCCCTAAACCAAGGGTCAAACGTAAGGGTCTACTCTAACAATGTGACAACATTTGCTCATCTACGCCACCAGGGAAGCACAAAACACGAGGATTTGAAAAAGATCTCTGCAGGAATATTTTCATGGGCAGAACAAAACCTATTGTCACTAACAGCCTTTCATCTGAAGGGTTCTGCCAACATTGAAGCAAACTTCTTCAGTAGGCAAGACGTCCACCCACGAGATTGGACACTGAATCCTGAAGTTTACCAGATGCTGACCAAAAAGTGGGGCCAACCACAAGTGGACTTGTTCGCATCCCATCAGAACACGAAGCCAGATCACAACTTCTCCCTAAATCTAAGAGACAAGTGTCTAGCGGTAGATGCATTTGCTCACACGTGGAACGTCCAACTGGCATACGCCTTTCTGCCAATTCCCATACTGGCAAGGACATTCCAAAAGATCCGGGCAGAAGGCGTCACCACCACTCTGCCCCCATGTGGCCATAGGTGAAGCTGGTTCGGAGCTCTAACCATCTTGGCTTAAGAAGGTCCCCTGACACTTCCTCAGATCACCAAACTTTTCCATCAGGGTCCTCTATGTCATCCGGACCCTTAGAGACAAAAAATGGCTGCCGGAGCCGCCATCTTAACAGCCAGAGGCCTCTCTAACAACATAATCGGAAGTCTGCAGAGGAGCAGGAAACCTGGAACCAACGTGATCTATGGCAAAATATGGACAGTATTTATCTCCTTTTTCAAATTTAAACCCCCGGATCCATTCCATCCCTGTATACGACAGATCCTGGACTTCTTGCAAAACTGATTCGAACTAGGCCTTAAACCTAGAACTCTAAAAGTACAGATTTCCGCCTTAAGCTCCTTCGAAGTAAACTTTACTAACCACCAGTGGATTAAAAGGTTCTTATCAAGCTTCAACCTAGACAACCCAGTCTGACTCCCCCTTGGGACCTCAACACTGTTCTCAAAGGGATGACGCAGCCACCCTTTGAGCCATCACCTCTATAAGTATACAGATCCTCTCATGGAAAGCTGCCTTCCTGGTAGCACTTACCACAGCAAGGAGAGTTAGCGAACTCCAGACTTTCGACCAGAGAACCGTACCTCCAGATTCTATAAGACAGGATCGTCATTCGTCTTGACCCATCCTTCCTGCCTAAAGTGGTATCAGACTTATCAGGCTTACTTCTTGAAAGTAAAGATTTAACCATTCAGAACGGTGTGGTCTTTGAAAAAACACTGATGAGGGAAGCGGGAAGGAGCCTTTTAACCTCTTTTTGTATTTCCTGTCCCTATTAGGGTGGAGAGTTCCTCCTGTGGTGCTGTCGTGGAGGGTTCCTAGAAACCGAATTACTGGTAAGACTAAATATTTAATTTTTTTGCTTCCATTTAAACAAAATGTTAAAATCTTATTGCAAACTCATACTGATGCCCAATACAGACATTAACACCTGTCCACGGGATACTTCTAAAGATCTGATCACTTGGGGATTCCTAACCACAGAGACCTTCCAATAATTTCACAAGCAGGTGTGAATAGACTGGAGTTGCGCTTCTTTGACCTCATATTCACAATTTACACCACTAGTATACCAAGATTACTGTATATAGTAATAAATATTTGATCAATAAAATAGTTGTAATACACCTCTTCCCCCCCCCCCACCCTTGTCAGAATTTTGCTTATTATTTCTCGTTGCTCAGGAATTCTACAATAACAGCTGGAGGCTTCACAATCTTCCTATGGCTGTCCTGTATGACAAGGGGAACATACAATATTAACCCCTTCTGCTGACTTAGACCACTAAAATTACAGTATTTAACCTCTTCACTTAGACCACCAGTGACCTTTTAAAAATTCTTACATCTTTTTTTTTTTTTTTTTCCCCATTTTCTGCTGTGTCAATCTAAGGTGCCTCTTATAATCTGGTGTCTCTGACAATATGAAAAATACAATATGTTACTCCATATCTGCCTCTAATCCTCACTGACGCAGAATGGATATTTAATCCTGCTGCATTCATGCCAGTGGATAGATCTCAGGCATCTGTCATGTATCAGGGCCAATAGATCAGTTTTGTATGAAGTGTTACTTAGGATATGTGCCCACGATCCATGTTGGCAGCATAGTTTCCCTATATCCAAAATGCAGCATAGCACAGTACCATCACAGTGGATGGGATTATTAGAAATATCCCCACTGTGCTTCTTTTTAACGCTGAATAAACTGATCTGTGGATTTCCCATTCGCAACATGTCAATTTCCCCTGTGGAGATGCTTGCGCCTCCTACGCGGGAGAACACAGTGAAAATAGTCCAAGTCCAGAACGTGACATAACCCTGATCGTTGGCACAAACCCTGAAAGGTGCATGTACAATCCTACTAACCTGTAAAGGTCTTGGTGAATATATGTATCCCATCACTTTTTCCACTCTAATGACCAACACTCGGAGTCTGATAAAGACCCATAACTTGTGTGTAATTCATAATATCAAACACTTGTGTGGATTAAGGCTTGTTTTGTGGTGACCAGTGACAGGATGAGTAATTCTTGACTTCAGCTTCCTGTTTCACGCTGTGCTATATAGATATCTTCCTTTGTGTTATCAAATGTCTCCTCACATCCTTTCGATGCATCTTTACACACATCTCATTTTTTTTAGCTGAATTCTAGTATGTACGTACACTGCCAAAACCAATAATTTCTATATGTCAGAACTGGCTGGCATGATGCTTAATTGTATTTGTGAATTGTAATTGTGGATTTAGAAGGGAATCTGTCACCAGGTTTTTGCCACCTAATCTGAAAGTATCGTAACATAGTGGCAGAGATCCTGATTTCAGCGGTGTGTCACTTACTGGGCTGCTTTGTGTAGTTTTGATAAAACTACTATTTAATCAGCAGTAGATTATCATTAGAGGACTACTTAGTGTGCTGCCAGGTAGTCCAGCATATTCATGAGCTCTTTATAACTGTTATATCTGCAGCAGAGAAAACATTGATTTTATCAAAATGACAGCAAACAGCTCAGTAAGTGACACATTGCTGGAATCAGGGTCTCTGTCTCTACATTATGCAGCTTTCAGATGGTGGGGCAAAATCCTGGTGACAGATTGCCTTTAAAGAATCACTCCTAATATATAGTTTTTGGCTTTGCAGTGAATTAAAGGGAGGCTATCAGGTCCAATAACGCTATTAGGCTATGTGCGCACGTGTGCGTATTACATGCAGTTACACTGCGTTCTGCACCGCAGCGTAACTGCATGCGTCTTGCGTCCCCTGCACAGTCTATGGAGATTGCGCAGGGGCCGTGTGCACGTGGCATGTTAGAACGCAGCGATTCGGCTGCTTGCCGAATCGCTGCGTTCTAAGAAGTGACATGTCACTTTTTTCGTGCGTTCTGCATGCTGTCTATAGGGAGAGGCAGCAGGCAGAGCGCACGAATCTGCCGGCACCATGCGCTTCAGAACGCAGCTTTTCTGCTGCGCTCTGAAGCGCACATTTTCGGTGCGGTGCAGAGCGCACACGTGCGCACATAGCCTTAACCTCCAGATATATTACGACTCTGTAGGTTGATAGCATTATAGAGGTGCCGGCTGCACTAAGAACGGCAGGTGTAAATACGTCCCGGCATTGACTTCTGGCTGTCAGTCAATCAGTACAGAGCAGTCTGTCAGTCAGTGCCGGGACATGCTTACATCTGCCGCTCTCAGTGATGTGAGGGGTGACATTGCTCCAGGCACGCCTCTAGAACTGAAAGCCAAATGTGCAAAATTCAAGGCACCAGACATTGTCCTCTAATTAATCGCTTTATTAAGTTACAGCATACACAGAGCAAATAACATTAAGGCTATGTGCCCACGGGACCATGTACCCGCGGATAACCTGTGGATTTATCTGGATTTTCTATATAAATCCGCAGGTTTTAGCAAGTACAGACACTCCCCAATGTTATTCTATGGGACATGGGGAGTGCTGTGTCCATGCTGCGGAATGTGCGACTGCGGAATATGCTGCGGATGTCCCAAAGCCGCACGTAACTGCATGTCAATTATTCCTGCGGAATTACCTGCGGAAATCCCGCCTCTCCACTATGGAGAGAGGGCCGGGAGTTCCACATTTAAGGCGCATGAATGTCCGCAGGTTTACCACAGATATTTCGCTGGAATCCCGCAGCAATGGATGGCTGCGGATTCTGGCGAGCAGCTGTAGTAAACCTGTGGACATTCCTGCGGATATATCCGCATGTACATAGTCCCGTGAGCACATAGCCTAAACATTTCGGCTGCATAAAGCCTTTATCAAGCTATAAGTGAACAGTGGTGTACAAGTGGCCTGACACCCACATAACTCTATTATCCTGCAGATTAACCCTATATCCGCAGGTTAAAAGCGTTATCGGACCGGACAGATTCACGTTAATTAGTCATTTTCATAAATCCTATTTACATAATATGAGTAAAAATTGCATGGTTTTAAAGCAATCTGGAGTTTTTCCTCTTTACCTTTAATAGGGAAAAAAAAAATCCATTCAACATCAGATCAGTAATTTATATATATAATATATTTTTTATCTAATGAAACAAAAAAATCATACACCTATACAGGAAGTCATTAGAATCGGGCACATCACATAACCTTGATACAAACTTCACAATCATTTTTTATAAACTTATTTGGTGGTAAAAATTGTACGGTATATAGTTTGAGTGCTTGGCAATTCTTATATATCCTCTTGGGAGTACAGTGTCAGAGAATGTAATTATATAAGGACTATGTTATCTATATCGTAATATGGGAAAGTTTCAATTTCACGCACCCTTTTTTTTTTTTTTCTTACGACTGACATTTATTTGTGTTGCTGTTGTATCCATTGTAAGGCAATTGCTTTGAAGATGTTAAATGAGGCCAATCTGAGGTTTCTTAAGGTGGTGTCACACACAGCGACAACGACGTCGCTGCTACGTCACCATTTTCTGTGACGTTGCAGCGATGTCCCGTCGCTGCCGCTGTGTGTGACATCCAGCAACGACCCGGCCCCTGCTGTGAGGTCGCCGCTCATTGCTGAATGTCCAGCTTCATTTTTTGGTCGTCGCTCTCCCGCTGTGATGCACACATCGCTGTGTGTGACAGCGAGAGAGCGACGAAATGAAGCGAGCAGGGAGCAGGAGCCGGCATCTGGCAGCTGCGGTAAGCTGTAACCAAGGTAAACATCGGGTAACCAAGGTGGTTACCCGATATTTACCTTCGTTACCAGCCTCCGCCACTCTCACGCTGCCAGCGCCGGCTCCTGCTCTCTGCACATGTAGCTGCAGTACGCATCATGTAATTAACCCGATGTGTACTGTAGCTAGGAGAGCAAGGAGCCAGCGCTAAGCAGTGTGCGCGGCTCCCTGCTCTCTGCACATGTAGCTGCAGGACACATCGTGTAATTAACCCGATGTGTACTGTAGCTAGGAGAGCAGGGAGCCAGCGCTCAGTGTGCGTGGCTCCCTGCTCTCTGCACATGTTGCAGCACTGTCGTTATGATCGCTCCTTCGGCTGCTGTGTTTGACAGCTAAGCAGCGATCATAACAGCGACTTACAAGGTCGCTGCTACGTCACAGAAAATGGTGACGTAACAGCGACGTCGTTGTCGCTGTCGTTTAGTGTGACCCCAGCTTTAGAGAAGTTCATTTGGTAGCATGGTTGATAAAGCTTGTTTAGCTGCCTGATGGAACTTGTTCTGTTAATAAAAGACGACGCTACGCTGTGAGCATGGGAACACAGGCAGGTGTTCTGAAGTCTCAAAAATCTGATTATGCAAAATCTGATCATCTGCAAATTATCCTGTTGAAAACTAATGAAATTGACTCAGAAAAATGCTACATACTGCAACATTTGTTTATCACATGGAAGGAAATACGCATTTTTTCCCCCAAAAAATTAGGAGTATACAACAGTCCAAATAAATCAAATTTGATATTTTATTAATGTCAAAAAAATAGAAAACACAAACCACACAATTAAAAAGATAGTTGCAGTTAAGAAAATATTTTTGGACTAAGCGGTATTACATTGCACATATTACAACATTTAAAATGACTTGTGCTAATATCATATATAAAGTGCATCTTGATAAATATAGAAATACTGTTCCAATTTTACTAGATAATAAAGTGTCCACGTGTCAAATATTGCATATAATCCATGTATTACAAAATACAAGATGTTCATACTCTGAAACAAGCACCACCAGTCACTTATTAATCAATCATGTGCCGAAACCCAGTTACTTTATGGGGCGTTGCTGCGGCTCAACCACTACTATTAAAGCTGCACTAAGTGCATGCAAAAGACCGGTCCACCACATGTCCGCAGACATGCAGTGTCCCGCAATGTACTAGACGCAGATGCGTCTAACAAATAATGCGACCGCCACAATAAACCACCAACAGCAATAATTACCTGGAACTAGCGTAGTTAGAGCACCGCGGCCGTCCAATTCCCCGACGTACGTTTCGCTACCCGGCTTTTTTTTTAAGCCGGGTATCGAAACATACATCGCTGCTTCCTTCTGCTGCCTCCTTGTATCCGCCGCTGCATCAGCCACCGCACTCTCCCCATCAGCCACCGCACTCTCCCCATCAGCCACCGCACTCTCCCCATCAGCCACCGCACTCTCCCCATCAGCCACCGCACTCTCCCCATCAGCCACCGCAGTCTCCCCATCAGCCACCGCAGTCTCCCCATCAGCCACCGCAGTCTCCCCATCAGCCACCGCAGTCTCCCCATCAGCCGCTGAGCCCCTGCATCTGCCACCTCACTCCCTCATCAGCCTCTGCCCCCTCCCTGATCTGCTGCCTGCTCTCTCCCATACCCTTAATCCTCTGCCCCCTCTCCCACCTCTCCCCCTCCCGGATTTGCTGCAATCCTGCTATCTAGATCCATTCTGTAAGGTAGCTATCCCCAATTTCACCTCCCACTCCCCTTCCACCCTCCCCCCATCCTCCGCCGCTTTTGCATCCGTTGCACCCTCACCCATCCTCCGCCGCTCCTCCATCCGCCGCGCTCTCACCCATCCTCCGCTGCTCCTGCATCCATTGCGCCCTCTTCCATCCTCCATCCATCTTTTTTTTTCATCCCACCTAGTCCCCCCCTTTTTGCAGCACATCCGTGCGTTCGTCCTGATTATTTTTCCTGTAAACTAAGAAATACAAATAAAGAAAGGAAGAAATTCCAGCAACTTCAGGAGAAAGTAGAATTTTCTTAAAAAACAGTTTCTTTATTGGTAATAAAAATATTAATATTCCATCCAAGCAAGACAAAAAATGGAGAGGCAAGACAGAGGAGCTGTTTCCTACGCGTTTCAACCTGAATAGGTCTTAATCATGGAATGCCATGCAATGCAACATGGTGCGGCTAACGATTCCAGCTAATTTTCCATTTAAAAAGTCAAATGACGCTCCTTCCCTATGGAGCGCTGCCGTGCGCCCAAACAGTGGTTTTCTGCCAAATATGATGTATCAGCGTACTCAGAATAAATTGCCCAACAAATTTTGCGGTCCATTTTATCCTGTTACCCCTGTAAAAATTAAAAAATTGAGCCTAAAATAACATTTTTGTTGAAAAAAAAGTACTTTTTTGTTTTTATGCCTCAATGTATGAAGCACATGAGGGTTCAAAGTGCTCATTACCCATCTAGATTTATGCCATGGGGGGGTCTAGTTTACAAAATGAGGTCACTTGTGGGGGAGCTCCATTGTTTAGGCACCTCAAGGGGTCTCCAAACGCAACATTGCGTACGCTAATAATTCCAACCAATTTTGCTGTGAAATGGCGCTCCTTCTCTTCTGAGCCCCGCCGTGTGCCCAAACAATTACTTTCCACCACATATGAGGTATCTGTGTACTCAGGAGAAATTGCACAATACATTTTATGGTGCATTTTTTCCTGATACCCTTGTCGAAAAAAAAGCTACTTGTTTGAAATAACAATTTCATGGTAAAAAAAATATATATATATTTTCACGGCTGAACATTCTAAACTTTTGTGAAGCCTCCAGTGGTTCAAAGTGTTCAGTAAACATCTAGATAAAATCTGGGGGCGTGGCCTAGCTCAGTATTTGAGTGGAAGCAGATCCTGTAGCTCCTGCCAAGCATCTAGAAAATCCCTAGGGAAGAAACCCAAAAAACACTCTCAGAAGTCACAGGCTGCAGCTGGACGACCCTCTGACCCCCCCCCCCCTGACCTGATTGCATTGCTTAGTGCCACAGATATGACAAGGAGGGGGCCGAAAAAGCAGGTGGGAGAAGTGGAGGAGCAGAATCAAGATGGTGCCGTGGGCAGCATGGAGCAGAGAAAAAATAATGGTGCAGACGCTGAGGAGACCAGAAGACAGGCTGCAACACGGCTGGAGCATTTTGCCAGGCAGGAGAGCGGTGCCCATCACAGAGAGACAGTGAGAGGTGAGCTGCAGATGAATATGGGACTTGCAGACAGCATGGGGTTGAGTGCAGGAGGAGGGAGGGGTGAGAGCAACGAGGGAGCTCAGGCCTGCAAGGCAGAGACAAATCCCAGATCTCAGGCAGCACAGCTAGGAGAGCTGACACAGAATATCCCTGAAGAGCCCACACTGAGAGACATCCTCACAGCAGTAATGCTCTGCAGAGCATCTATTACTGAGGTGACCCTGCAGCTGGGGAGCCTGAGAGAAGACATGGCATCCATGCGGCACAAGCTTCATGAAGTGAAAGAGAAACCAGGAGAAGTTGAGCAGAGAGTCAATATCATGGAGGACCGCATGGCAGGATCTGACATAGACTGGCAGCGTGCAGCACAGCAAATAGCAACACTCCTAGCAAAAACGGATGACCTTGAAAATAGATCAAGGCGTAACAACCTGAGATTAATTGGCGTTCTAGAGAAAGTGGAAGGTACATCCCCAACTGAATTTTTTGAGGAATGGCTGAAAAGTAAAATTGGATCTGAGCATCTCACCCCTCTATATGCGGTGGAAAGAGCCCATAGGGTTCCCACCTGCCCCCTGCCTCCTGGACACCCACCGCGACCTGTCCTGGCCAAAATACTGCACTACAGAGACAGGGATAATATCCTGAAGTATGCCAGAGGACACACGGACCTGATCATCAATGGCTCCAAGATATCCATTTTTCCAGATTACTCCATAGAAGTGCAAAAGCAAAGAGCCAAGTTCATTGACATCAAGAGAAGGCTGAGACAACTGAACCTGGTATACTCCATGATGTACCCGGCGAAACTCAGAGTGGTAGCTGGAGGAATAGTGCACTTTTTCCTGGATACTAAGGAAGCGCTAAGATGGCTGGATAGCAATGAACGCTTGCGGTGGGAGGGTCGTGAAGGGGAAGCTAGCTGGAGACTGACTTTTGGGGACACCCTACCTCTCCTCATCGCATGCAGTGGTGTAGAGGAAAAATACTATGCTATGGTTGCCGGGGAGGAGTTCCTGTTTGAAAATTTTAAAAAACATTTTTATTTTTTTTTGTTTACCTCGGCAATCTAAATTTTTAAATCTACATTTAATGGACTCTAGAGGAAAGGGGTCTGCAAACACCACTGAGGATGGGAGGAAATAGAATCCTGGCTATGGAAAGGGACTTTCCAACTCATACTGGACTCGCAATGCATAAATACTGAATTAATTTTTATTCTCCCCCCCCTCTTTTTTTTTTTTTCTTTTTCTTTTTCTCCCCTCTCGCTCCTCCTATTCCACCCTCTGTCTTCTTCTTATACTACTTTTCTCTTCTTTGTTTTACCCACTTCCCCTCCCCTTTCTTTCTCCCTTTTTTTTTCCCCCTTCTTTCCCATAACTTGCTTTCGTTCTTCCCCCTTAATATTAAAAAAAAAAAAAGGGGCATTGCGAAAATATGGCAGGACTGCAATACTGATCAGATGGACAGCCGGATACCGTGCACGACAAACAGGCGGGGTCCGCCCCTCCTTCTGGAGGTCCTGGTTCTGGTGTTATTGATGGTTGATAGGGCCCTGTCCATCGTAAAAGAGGAAACACGACAAAAGATGGACACGGTATCTGGCAGACTTGTCAAGGCAAACATATGCCCTCCGTCCCTGATACAAAGGGGACTGGTGGCAACGATGTGTTACTATGTTTATTGTTGTGGGGGGTGTATATATTGGGGGGGTAGGGGGAGGGTGGGCCGGTCGACAGTCTCATTTGGCCTATTAAGGAGCTCTGGGAGAACGAGAATTTGTCAATTAATCATATGGCAGGACACATTAAGCTAATTAGTTGGAATGTTAAGGGCTTAGCCTCTAGCATCAAAAGGCAAGCAGTATTTCAACTTTTACGCACAGAAAAACCTGACCTAATTTGCTTGCAGGAAACACACATGACACCGGAGAAGCTGCATCTACTGGATAGAAGGTGGCTCAGGGAGGGGTATCATTCTACATATTCTGTATACTCTAGAGGGGCCAGTATACCAGTACGCTCAGGCGCACGGTTTGAATTTCTAAAGGTCATCGTGGATAAAGATGGGCGGTATGTATGTCTTTCCTGTAGGCTGGGGACAAGAGCCGTAGTAATTATATCCCTATACATCCCTATCCCTATATATCCCTATCCCTCCGCCATATTGCAGCAAACTACTTCACAGTCTGATAAATTTATTGGCAGACTTTCCGGGGGTTCCCTTTATGATAATGGGAGATTTTAATAATATTCCGAATTCACATTGGGACAAAGGGAGACATGAGGTACGAAAAATGGGGGGTAACTGTACACCATTCGGTAATTTACTTAAAGAAATGGCGCTGATTGACCTGTGGAGGACTCGGCATCCGGAAGTGTATCAATACTCCTGTTATTCGGCTACGTTCTCATCCCTGTCTCGCATTGATCTGGCCTTGGGCAATGAAGCAATGCAAGGTTTGGTAGTGGGTACTAAATACTTCCCCAGGACGGTATCGGATCATTCGCCCCTGTGTGTAGAAATAGACCTGGGGGAACAACAAAACCAAAATAGACCCTTATGGAAATTAAATCCCTTTTGGTTACAATTAGTGGAAGAAGGGGGGGGGTATTAGTGATAGTTTAAGGGAATACCTTAGGTTCAATGAAGGATCAGCATCTATTGGAATGGTTTGGGAGGCAATGAAGGCGTACTTGAGGGGATTGTATATAGGGGGTATATCTAAGGTAAAGTCGAAGGCAAGAAGGCAGAATCAGCTTGCGTTTCAGGAATTGGGCGAGGCGGAAGATGCTTTAATATTAGACCCCACGCCGGCGGCAAAAGCTAGGATGAAGGCAGCTCAAAAGATGGTTAATAGATTGACCATACAGACAGTGGAGAGAAAGAAAATGTTCCAAACCATGCAGTCCTTTGAGAATGGAGAACGGGCGGGTCACCTATTATCACTGATAGCTGCGGCACAGAGGGAATCGACATATATTGCACGGTCACAGTCAGTAGATGGGGCAGTTGTCACGGACACCTCGGGGATCCTAAAAGTACTAGAAACATTCTACTCTGATCTATACTCAGTCAAGGTGCACCCGGAGGCGGGGGAGGTGGATGAATTTCTAGGCAGAGCTCAGGTGCCAGTCCTCTCAAGGGAATCTAGAGAGTTACTAGATGAGCCATTTGACTTAGAAGAGTTAGAGCTAGCTCTGAGTCATATGGCGAATGAAAAGGCGCCGGGGTTAGATGGGTTTCCGGCTGAAGTATATAAGCAACATAGGGAGGTTTTACTGCCGGTTCTGCTTAAGGTATATAATTCATGTCTGGAAAGAGGAGAGCTTATGCCGTCTATGCAGGAGGCAATAATTGTGGTACTCCCTAAAGAAGGCAAAGACCCGGGTTTGCCAGCCTCTTACAGACCGATTTCACTATTGACGGTAGATGTAAAGCTCCTGGCTAAGATGCTTGCAAATAGGCTCACCAAAGTCATTTACATCCCTAATACACCCAGATCAAATCCACGGCAACTAACCTTAGGAGACTGTACCTGAATATGCAGATACCGGTGGAAAATAAGGGGAGGCAGGTTATTCTCTCCCTAGACGCGGCCAAAGCTTTTGACTGCGTAGAGTGGGGCTACGATGCGATCAATGGGGTTTGGGGAAGTGTATATTAGGTGGGTGCAGCTGTTGTGCTCTGCTCCTACGGCAAGAATTAGGGCAAATGGCAGCATGTCAGATAGATTTTCTCTCTATAGGGGCACAAGGCAGGGGTGCCCACTGTCCCCCTGTTGTTTGCTATTGCTATCGAACCACTGGCGGCGGTGATGCGGCGGAATCCTGGTGTAGTGGGTTACCGATATGGGAGTGTGGAGGAGAAAGTGGCCTTATATGCGGACGATTTATTATTGTTTCTGGCAGATGCAGGGAGTTCCTTGGAGGCGGTAATGAGGGTCATATCTAACTTTGGAAGGATATCAGGGCTCACGATAAATTGGGACAAATCGGTTTTGATGCCACTAGATGAAACGCCTTCCAATGTAGTGGTGACTTGTGCTCCAGTTCAGGTGGTGTCAGAGTTTAAATATCTGGGAATTATGATATCCAATAAACTGACTATGAACGTCTTAATCTCACCCCCCTTTTACTTAAGTTCAAACAAAAGATTCTGGCCTGGTCCAAACTGTACCTTTCGGTGGTGGGGAGTGTCAACTTAGCTAAAATGATACTAATGCCCCAACTGCTCTATGTGCTCCATAACGCCCCGGTATGGCTACCACAAAATAGGTTTTATAAAATAAATTCTATTTTCCGAGGCTTAATCTGGGGAAGGAAGCGCCCACAGATGAGGTTAGAATATTTACAGAGACCAAAAGCTGAAGAGGGACTGGCTCTACCTAATCCTTGGTGCTATTACTTAGCTGCCCAGAGCCAACACATGGTGGGGTGGGGTGTGACAGGTTTGGAGACCTCGGCGGGGAAAATATTACAGTATGTGATCGGAAAAGGTCCTCTGCTGGCAAGTCTGGAGGCGGAAAAGTTTCGTCCACACTCTGCATTATATCCTACTATACAGTTGATAGATAAAGTATGAGGTAAGATCAAACAGATGAGACAGGTAACCGGGTTCACTAGATATACCCCCATGTGGGACAACCCCAACATTCCGGAATTTTTATCCCTTAAAGAATTTGGGCAATGGAGGAGAATTGGTATCTGGTACCTCTCCCAAGTGATGGATGGAAACATATTTAAGACTTTTGAAGTACTGCTAAAAGACTTCCCACTGGGACATAGTATGTTTTATAAATACCTGCAGCTACGTCACGCATTTGAATCGCAGAACAGAATAACACCAATTGTTATACAATCGGATGTGTAATCAGAGTGTAATTAATATATTAGGGACGCAGAGAGGGACGGCAGGATGTATATCGATGGTCTACAGGGGACTTCTGTCCATGTCGGTTGGGAGGCAACAAATTGGGGCATATGCAAGGTGGGTGGAAGATTTGGGAGAAATTGGGGAGGAGAAAAGGGAGTCTATTTTGCAATATGTCATCAAAATATCTCTGAGCGAGGCAAAACGGCTATTGCAATTATATGTTATATACAGAGTATATAGAACCCCCGTAGCCAGTTAACAAGCTTTTTTGCATGTGGAAGATGCCTGTATGCTGATGTGAACATTAAAGATAACTTAAAAAATGACGTTTGCTACCTCCTATTTTTGATAACTAGTGCAGGTAGAACAGACATCTGTGGGCTGCAACCCTCAGCTGTCAGCTTTACCTTGTCTGGTTATCAAAAATAATTTTAAAAAATGGCGTGGGGTCCCCCCTATTTTTGATAACCAGCCACAGGAAAATCAGACAGATGGAGACTGGTATTATCAGGCTGGGAGTGTCCATGGTTATTGGACCCTTCCTAGCCTAAAAATAGCTGCCCGCAACCGCTTCAGATATAGTACATCTATTAGATGCACCAATTCTGGCGCTATACCCAGTTCTTCCCGATTGCCCTGTTGCGGTGGTAATCGAGGTAATACTTTTGGGGTTGATGTCAGCTGTGAATTGATAGCTGACATCAAGCCCAGGGGTTAGTAATGGGTAGGTGTCTATCATTTCATTACTAACCCGACAAGTAGTAAAAAAAAAAAAAAAAAAAACATAGAAAAACAGCAAGTATAGAGTTAAAAATGGATGCACAATTTCTGGGGTGGCTGTGGGCTGTATTTTCAACCTGGGAGGGGCCAAATTACCATGGGCCCTCCTACCCTGATAATATAAGCCCGCAGCTTTCTGCTTTTCCTTGGCTGGCTATCAAAAATAGGGCAGAGCCCATGCCTGGGTTTTTTTTTAAATAAAAAAACAAAACTACATAGGTTCACCCTCTATTTTTGATAAACCGTCAAAGTAAAGTTGACATCTGAGGGTTGCAGCCAATAGCTGCTGCTTTTCCCATGCTGGTTATCAAACTTAGGCGGGTCACCATTGACTTATATGGGGATCGGCATCCGGGGTCAAGTTTGGGTTCCAAACCGAACTTTTATTTAGAGTCTGGGCGGACCGAAGCCAAAATAACATCCTAATATATGCCTATGATGCTGTACATTTAGATCAGGAGACCCAGGGTCATATTGGAAATTGTGACTCTAAAAATATGGTCCTGTGAATGCACCCTTAGGCCTTGTGCACACCTTAAATATTTGTTTTTTTACTTTAGCATTTGTAAGCCAAAACCAGGAGCGGGTAAAAAAAAATGTAGAAGTGGTGCATGTGTTTCTATTATATTTTTCCTTTGATTGTTCCAGTCCTGGTTTTGACTAGAAATGCTGAATCCTGATTTCTAATTAAACCAAGAAGAATTTTGTAGAAAAAAAAAGCATTTTGGCTTCTGTTTCAAAATAATGTACAGAGAGTAATAGAGGTGGGTTTCAAAGCCGCGCCAAAGACCAACGGATCATGTAAGCTTAAGATTAATGTTGCTTTATTTCATGCACAGGTCAGGTATACGCGTTTCAGGAGACACAGCTCCCTTCCTCAGGACAAACCAACAAAGAACAACAAATCTGAACAAAGATTTGTTGTTCTTTGTTGGTTTGTCCTGAGGAAGGGAGCTGTGTCTCCTGAAACGCGTAGACCTGACCTGTGCATGAAATCAAGCAACATTAATCTTAAGCTTACATGATCCGTTGGTCTTTGGCGCGGCTTTGAAACCCACCTCTATTACTCTCTGTTATCTGCCTAATGGGGACCGCTGCCGGGACTTGGAGTTACATGCTGTTATAGGAGTTGTGACTTTCACAACCCCCTTTGGTGAGTAGTATTGCTCATTGCCTCACCCTGTATATATTGGGGTAAGACCCTATTGCGCTTCTTTTTCCACAGTTTTTCTCTCAAAATAATGTACAGAATGTTATATAAGTATTGACCATGTCACCAATTTTGTAAGTAAATATATTTCTAAAGGTGCTATTGACATGAAATTCTCACCAGATGCCAGTGACAAGCTATCTAATCCACACAGAAATGAGTAAAGACGCAGGAAAAAAGTATTGAACATGCTTAATGACATTTATTTAATAATTTAATACTTCGTACAAAAGCTTTTGTTCTTGGTGACCGTTTCAAAACGCCTCCTGTTTGGGAAAACTAATTGCATGCATTGGTCAGGTCTGATTTTGTTTCATTCTTCCACACTAACACTCTTGAAATCCTGATTGGATGGGCCATTCTAGCAGCTTTATTTTCTTTTTCTGAAACCAATTTAGTTTTCTTTGCTGTTTGCTTGTCACAGGCTTCTATAAATGTTATTGAGCAAACCTCAAAAACACTTGATCATACTTTTTGTTTAGTAATGGGGTCTTGAGGGGTGCATTCAGGCCATGGAGGTTGAGTGCATTACTTATTTTTTTCTTTGCAACAATTGTACCTGCTGATTTCAGGTCTTTCTAGAGCTCTGCACAGGCGGTACTTGGCTCTTGGACAACTCTTCTGATAATTCTTTTCTCTCATCTGTCTGAAATCGTGCAAGGAGCACCTGGTTGTGGCCGATTTATGTTGAAATTAAGTTCTTTCCACTTTCGGATTATGGCCCTAACAGTGCTCACTGGCATCTTCAGTAGATTAGAAATTCTTCTGTAACTAATGCAATCAGTATGTTTTGTGACAATAAGGTTGCAAAGGTCTTCAGACAGCTCACTGGTTTTACCTATATTCTGTTATGTGGCCAGTCTAAAGGCCAGTCACACTAAACAACTTACCAGCGATCCCAACAACGAAACAACCTGATAGGGATCGCTGGTAAGTTGCTAGGAGGTCGCTGGTGAGATGTCACACTAAGCGACGGTCCAGCGATCCCACCAGCAACCTGACCTGGCAGGGATCGCTGGAGCGTCGCTACACGTGGAAGCATGCTGCGCTTGGTAACTAAGGTAAATATCGGGTAACCAACCCGATATTTACCTTAGTTACCAGCGCACACCGCTTAGCGCTGGCTCCCTGCACACCTAGCCACAGTACACATCGGGTTAGTTACCCGATGTGTACTCTGCTACGTGTGCAGGCAGCAGGGAGCCGGCTTCTGCGGACGTTGGTAACCACGGTAAACATCGGGTAACCAAGAAGCCCTTACCTTGGTTACCCAATATTTACTTTCGTTACCAGCGTCCGCCGCTCTCACACTCCCTGTTCCCTGCACTCCTAGCCACAGTACACATCGGGTTAATTACCAGATGTGTAGTCTGGCTATGTGTGCAGGGAGCAGGGAGCCGGCACTGAGCTGAAAGCGGCGGACGCTGGTAACGAAGGTAAATATCGGGTAACCAAGGAAAGGGCTTCTTGGTTACCCGATATTTACATTGGTTACCAGCGTCCGCAGAAGCCGGGTCCCTGCTCACTGCACATTCAGTTGTAGCTCTGTCGCTGTCACACACAGCGATGTGCGCTTCACAGCGGGAGAGCAACAACTAAAAAATGGTCCAGGACATTCAGCAATAACCAACGACCCCACAGCAGGGGCCAGGTTGTTGCTGGATGTCACACACAGCAACATCGCTAGCAAGTTGTGCCTCAGCAGCGATGTTGCTAGCCATGTTGCTTAGTGTGACGGTACCTTAACTTGTTCAAACTGGTGAAAGATCCTCTTTAAAGAATTCATTCACCATGGTGTCTTTATGACCGGGCGAGTGAGATTTATTTGTAACATTCTTGTTATTTGGCTTCTCCTCTGTAAGGTTCAGGTTATTTTGAGGATTACCTCTTTCAAATGTTTTGTACTCTGCATGGTTTTGTATTATATTGAGTATTGTACAAGTCTATTCTACATTTATTTTATTCTACATTTATTTAATTTGCATTTGGTTTGGTTTTTCCTTTCAGTCTTCTGGCTTTCAGCATTTTCTGTACTTTGTTGTAGAAGTAGAAGTATCTCTGCTAGCGAAGTAGAAAATGAAGTGTCAAGGGCAAATTGCAGAATTTTGAAAGTAACAATGTATATGAAGAGAAAATAAATCATGTTGCATAGATCAATAGAAAGATGAAACGTGCCTTCAATATTTAATATACGTTTATACTGAAACATTTCAGAAAAACTTTGTGCACAGAGCCTAAAGGGCAGAACTTGTACTCCTTCTTACTGACCTGCCTGTCCTACACAAACTGCCATACTGGTTCTGTCGAATGCCATATACTGTATATGGGGATATTCTAACATAGAAGCAATACCAAAACTGCTGGAACCAAATCCATCTCCTCATTGAAACTCCCTCCTACTCACTTGGTTTAGATCATTTTTAATGTTTACAGTAATAACCTTACTTAACCTTTTGGCGTGTCAGTATATCACCTATGGAATGGAGAAAGCTGAGAGCTGCATCCTTGGACATAATTTTAGTGGTTTTCAAATATTGACTAAATATATTTGACTAAAGCTGATGAAAATGGACCGTTTCAAATATTAAGAACAATGAACTATCATTTTAGCCAACTGATAAGTTGATTATTATATGAAATGAAGTCGTCCATGTTTGAATTTTTAATTTTATAATCAGCTGAAAGATCTTTTGGAGCAGGAACGAAAAAATATTCTCAGAAAGCTTGTGTGTTTGCCGTTGGTCATCATACAACATGTATAGTCAGTTTGAAGGACTGTAAAGGTGACATAAACATTGGATAAAAGTGGCTTGATTGCTGGAGAACCATTGAACTGATTCTGTGGTGAGTGAAGATTAGGATGTCACAGCTTTACAAATTTTATTTCGTACTAGCTACACTACCCGGCTTCGCCCGGGTTAATAACTGCTATTAACAAAAATCCTGTTAGCATAAATCCTGTTGTAAACATTTCTTTTGTTGCACCAAATGAGGTTGGTGTATGTGTGGTGAAATGTGTACTGAGGGTGGTATATGTAGCAGACTTGTGTGTGTTTTAGAGCGATTTTGTGGCGAGGTTGGTGTAAGTGTGCTGAAATGTGTGCTGAGGGTGGTATATGTGTTCAAGCACGTGGTAGTGTGTGGCGCATTTTGTGTGTGTGTTCATATCCCCGAGTGTGGTGAGTATCCCATGTCGGGGCCCCACCTTAGCAACTGTACGGTATATACTCTTTGGCGCCATCGCTCTCATTCTTTAAGTCCCCCTTGTTCACATCTGGCAGCTGTCAATTTGCCTCCAACACTTTTAGTTTCACATTTTCCCCATTATGTAGATAGAGGCAAAATTGATTGGTAAATTGGAACGCGCGGGGTTAAAATTTCGCATCACAAAATAGTCTATAATGCTCTCGGGGTCCAGACGTGTGTGTGCAAAATTTTGTGTCTGTAGCTGCGACAGTGCAGATGCCAATCCCGGACACACACACACACACACACACACACACACACACACACACACACACACACACACACCACTTTATATATTAGATTAGCTGTTACAGACATTTATCCAGGCCACACATATTCAGTGATACTGGGCAGTGAACCGACAATCTTTTTTGAAATATTCTTTCGAAGAGAGATAATTCATGATTGAAAGATGTTTTGTTTGACGAAGAGCTTTCATACGACAACTGTACAAAATCATAAACATAGCTGACTTAATTTCAGAAAATAACACACTGTGATTGGTCAAATAAATGATCATTTGTTTTTAAGCTTTATATGAATAGCTATTGTTTTTGTTGAACTTCTCCGCCTTTGTCAATTAAAGTCTGTTACTTATGGGAATCTTTAAACCAACATGGACTAAAATGTGTATTTTTGTATCTGTGTAATTGTCACTCAAAAGATGATCATACACACAGTAGTTGTTAAACCATCAACCTACTTCTATTTCATGTGTATTTATGTTGCTCACTATTATAGAACCATCATATTACACAGTCCTTTACAGACATTAATATTACTGTCCCCATTGGGGCTCACAATCTAAATTCCCTTCTATATGTCTTTGGCGTGTTGGAGAAAAGCATAGAACCCAGACCAAACCAAAGCAAACATGGCGAGAACATAGAAAACTCCTAGCAGATGTTCACGTGATGGGATTTGAACACTCCTCTGCCACTTTCATGCAGCTTTAAATTGGCTGGATAGCTTGCTTACGTTTAGTCATTTTTTTAATATTTTTTTTAGCACAAAGATGGTTTTAGGCAAATAAAGCACTGTTTTTTGCATCAAGATCTAGGTAGATCCTAATCCTATTTGTGATAAAAAGCTGCTTCTTTATTGTCCAAATTCCTTTTCGAATGTATCCTCTATCTAACACTATCCCCCCCCCTACATTACAGTGAAGAAATATCATCTGGACCTCCTTCATCACAGTATAATGTGAAACTGGATCTTCCTTTGTGAAGAAGTAGGACATGTTAGCAGATCTCCTTTCCGTTTGTTACAAGATACAATCGAGGTGTATAATGTGACTGCATCTTTTGTTACAAATTTATCTAAGCTCATCCTAGACTCTTTCAACGTAGGCCTGTTGTATTTTTACTGGAGAATGGCCAGTATTTATACATGTTGGAGGCCATGCAGAATGGCATTAAAAGGGTTGTTTCAAGTTCCTAAACTGGTAAACATAGCACTGCTATGTGCTTGGAAAAATAAGCAATAAGCAGGGAAGTGCATGGCAGTGATATCATGTGCCAGCCCCTAAGTAGCCGGTGACATGTATTGTGAATGCGGTGCAGGGAGTTGGTGGCTCTCTGCCCTGCAATACATTTCTGATTAAAATAATTTTTATTAAAGAATTTTCATACAAACAATCAATGCAAAACAAACAGTAACATTATACAGGATACTCAATAGTTAGCAATATATGTAGACATTAACGTATCAAGTGAGTAAACCATCATACAGTCATATGAAAAAGTTTGGGCACCCCTATTAATGTTAACCTTTTTTCTTCATAACAATTTGGGTTTTTGCAACAGCTATTTCAGTTTCATATATCTAAATAACTGATGGACCAAGTAATATTTCTGGATTGAAATGAGGTTTATTGTACTAACAGAAAAATGTGCAATCCGCATTTAAACAAAAATTGACCGGTGCAAAAGTATGGGCACCTCAACATAAAAGTGACATTAATATTTTTTAGATCCTCCTTTTGCAAAAATAACAGCCTTAAATCGCTTCCTGTAGCTTTTAATGAGTTCCTGGATCCTGGATGAAGGTATATTTGACCATTCCTGTTTACAAAACAATTCCAGTTCAGTTAAGTTTGATAGTCGCCGAGCATGGACAGCACGCTTCAAATCATCCTACAGATGTTCAATGATATTCAGGTCTGGGGACTGGGATGGCCTTTCCAGAACAAATTGTTCCTCTGCATGAATGCCTGAGTAGATTTGGAGCGGTGTTTTGGATCATTGTCTTGCTGAAATATCCATCCCCTGCGTAACTTCAACTTCATCACTGATTCTTACGCATTATTGTCAAGAATCTGCTGATACTGAGTTGAATCCATGCGACCCTCATCTTTAACAACATTCCCGATGCCGGCATTGGTCACACAGCCACAAAGCATGATGGAACCTCCACCAAATTTTACTGTGGGTAGCAAGTGCTTTTCTTGGAATGCCGTGTTGTTTTGCCTCCATGCATAACGCCTTTTTGTATGACCAAACAACTCAATGTTTGTTTCATCAGTCCACAGGACCTTCTTCCAAAATGTAACTGGTTTGTCAAAATGTGCTTTTGCATACCTCAGGCAACTCTGTTTGTGGCGTGCTTGCAGAAATGGCTTATTTCGCATCACTCTCCCATACAGCTTCTCCTTGTGCAACGTGCGCTGTGTTGTTGACCAATGCACATTGACACCATCTGCAGCAAGATGATGCTGCAGGTCTTTGGAGGTGGTCTGTGGATTGTCCTTGACTGTTCTCACCATTCTTCTTCTCTGCCTTTCTGATATTTTTCTTGGCCTGCCACTTCTGGGCTTAACAAGAACTGTACCTGTGTTCTTCCATTTCCTTACTATGTTCCTCACAGTGGAAACTGAGTTTAAATCTCTGAGACAACTTTTTGTTTCCTTCCCCTGAACAACTATGTTGAATAATATTTGTTTTCATATCATTTGAGAGTTGTTTTGAGGAACCCATGATGCCACTCTTCATAGGAGATTCAAATAGGAGAACAACTTCCAAGTGGCCACCTTAATTACCGTTTCTCATGATTTGATACACCTGCCTATGAAGTTCAAAGCTCCATGAGGTTACAAAACCAATTTAGTGCTTTAGTAAGTCAGTAAATAGTAGTTAGGAGTGTTCAAATCAAGAAATTGATAAGGGTGCCCATAATTTTGCAGCAGTCAAAGTTTGTTTAAATGTAGATTGCACATTTTCTGTTAGTACAATAAACCTCATTTCAATCCAGAAATATTACTGAGTCTATCAGTTATTAGATATATGAAACTGAAATAGCTGTTGAAAAAACCCAAATTGTTATAAAGAAAAAAGGTTAACATTAATAGGGGTGCCCAAACTTTTTCATATGACTGTACCTAAGAGAAAGGGTGGGGAGGGAGGAAGGGATGGGAATGAAAGATGAGCACTTTATTGGGGAGGAGAGGAAAAGAGGCAAGAGAGTTGGAAAGGGTAAGAAACAACAGAGAACTTTATAATTCATGTATGTATACATAAAGAAGATAAAATGCTGAATATAAAAGTCAAATTCCAGGCATAAAAGTCTCAATTTTCAAGGATTGTGAAGTTTAAATCAGACATTAAGCACATGGACCAGAGGCTACAAAGAATTTTGTTTGTTAGAAACCTAAGTGCTCCATTTGTTATGATACGCAGAGAATGAATTGTTATAAATTGCATAGCCTTGTCTGAGATCGTTATGCAGGGTAACTCTGTCAATTACCTCGGTGATTGCGGGAATCAAAACCTGTCTCCAGTATGATGCAATTAGATTTTTAGCTACCATGCATATGTCCTGCAATCTGTATTAACTGAATGTGCGTCCACAGTCACATGTTCAACTGAAAACAGCACTGGCATTGGTGGGCACTATTCCTGCATTGATCTGGTCATGGTCGCACACTTTTTGACATATCTAGGGATAGGGGATCACACTTTTTGACTGTCATAGTTTCACCTCTGCATCTATTTATCTATCCATTTCATGCAGTAGCAGTTAAAATGAATTATATACATATTTTATTTTTGATCTGCATCCTAAAACGTAATGGAAGATTTAATTCCAGTCCTGAGAACTGAAGTTCTGCTTTAATGGGAGTCTATCTTCGCCAAAAAGCTATTTAAACGTAAAGGGTTATTACCATCTCCAAGATCCTATGTAGTAGGTATAGTAATTATATTAGTAAATACCTCCAATTAGAAATGTAGTCTTGTTCTCCTGATATAGCCATATCTCTTACCTTATGTGCAGGACATTGCAGCTTAGGTATCCATGGTTACAACCATGAGCAACTAACTGTCACTATATTGGTGGAAGTAACCATGGATACCTAAAGTCCTACAATGCCCTTCACATAAGGTAAGAGACATATAGCTACAGTTAGGTCCAGAAATATTTGGACAGTGACAAGTTTTGTTATTTTAGCTGTTTACAAAAACATGTTCAGAAATACAATTATATATATAATATGGGCTGAAAGTGCACACTCCCAGCTGCAATATGAGAGTTTTCACATCCAAATCGGAGAAAGGGTTTAGGAATCATAGCTCTGTAATGCATAGCCTCCTCTTTTTCAAGGGACCAAAAGTAATTGGACAAGGGACTCTTAAGGGCTGTAATTAACTCTGAAGGCGTCTCCCTCGTTAACGTGTAATCAATGAAGTAGTTAAAAGGTCTGGGGTTGATTACAGGTGTGTGGTTTTGCATTTGGAAGCTGTTGCTGTGACCAGACAACATGCGGTCTAAGGAACTCTCAATTGAGGTGAAGCAGAACATCCTGAGGCTGAAAAAAAAGAAAAAAATCCATCAGAGAGATAGCAGACATGCTTGGAGTAGCAAAATCAACAGTCAGGTACATTCTGAGAAAAAAGGAATTGACTAGTGAGCTTGGGAACTCAAAAAGGCCTGGGCGTCCACGGATGACAACAGTGGTGGATGATCGCCGCATACTTTCTTTGGTGAAGAAGAACCCGTTCACAACATCAACTGAAGTCCAGAACACTCTCAGTGAAGTAGGTGTATCTGTCTCTAAGTCAACAGTAAAGAGAAGACTCCATGAAAGTAAATACAAAGGGTTCACATCTAGATGCAAACCATTCATCAATTCCAAAAATAGACAGGCCAGAGTTAAATTTGCTGAAAAACACCTCATGAAGCCAGCTCAGTTCTGGAAAAGTATTCTATGGACAGATGAGACAAAGATCAACCTGTACCAGAATGATGGGAAGAAAAAAGTTTGGAGAAGAAAGGGAACGGCACATGATCCAAGGCACACCACATCCTCTGTAAAACATGGTGGAGGCAACGTGATGGCATGGGCATGCATGGCTTTCAATGGCACTGGGTCACTTGTGTTTATTGATGACATAACAGCAGACAAGAGTAGCCGGATGAATTCTGAAGTGTACCGGGATATACTTTCAGCCCAGATTCAGCCAAATGCCGCAAAGTTGATCGGACGGCGCTTCATAGTACAGATGGCCAATGACCCCAAGCATACAGCCAAAGCTACCCAGGAGTTCATGAGTGCAAAAAAGTGGAACATTCTGCAATGGCCAAGTCAATCACCAGATCTTAACCCAATTGAGCATGCATTTCACTTGCTCAAATCCAGACTTAAGACGGAAATACCCACAAACAAGCAAGACCTGAAGGCTGCGGCTGTAAAGGCCTGGCAAAGCATTAAGAACGCGGAAACCCAGCGTTTGGTGATGTCCATGGGTTCCAGACTTAAGGCAGTGATTGCCTCCAAAGGATTCGCAACAAAATATTGAAAATAAAAATATTTTGTTTGGGTTTGGTTTATTTGTCCAATTACTTTTGACCTCCTAAAATGTGGAGTGTTTGTAAAGAAATGTGTACAATTCCTACAATTTCTATTAGATATTTTTATTCAAACCTTCAAATTAAACGTTACAATCTGCACTTGAATTCTGTTGTAGAGGTTTCATTTCAAATCCATTGTGGTGGCATGCAGAGCCCAACTCGCGAAAATTGTGTCACTGTCCAAATATTTCTGGACCTAACTGTATATCAGGAGAACTATACTACATTTCTAATTGGAGGTATTTTTTAATGTTATAATTATTACACCTAGTAGACATTAGGATAGGATCTTGGAGATGGGAATAACCATTTAAATTTCAGGCTTTAATGTACATTTTTTAAGATCTAAGCAGACACAAACATTACACCAAATATTCTTGTTCTCAGACGTAGATGTCAGTAAAGGTACTGTCAGACATAACGAGATCGCTAGCGAGATCGCTGCTGGTTTCTGTGACGCAGTAGCGATCCCGTTAGCGATCTTATGTGTGACATCTACCAGCGATCAGGCCCCTGCTGTGAGATCGCTAGTCGTTGCAGAATGGTCCAGGCCATTTTCAGCAGGAAACTGTGTTTCACACTGTGTGACAGGGACAAGGTCACAGTGACTGCTGAGATTGTTATACAGGTCGCTACTGCGACCTGTATAGTTTCTGCATCGTTAATAAGGTCTGACAGTGTGACATCTCACCTGCGACCTCTCAGCGACTTACCAGCGTTCCCTATCAGGTCGCATCGTTTTCGGGATCGCTGGTAAGTCGTTGTGTGTGACTGGGCCTTAACTCATATTTGATTGGGATATAGTTCTCTCATCTAATCACAAACGTATGATAAAATCACAGTTAAAAACAATGATGGTGAACACTTGATGTGGCACACACGTTAGGAAAAGTATAAAGTAGAAACGATGTTCAAACTGTAATATTTAAATACATAACATACACCTGTAAGATGGGGATTTAAAAAAATAAATAAATAAATAAGCAAAGCATATCTCGAGTCTGCCAAACATCTCAATCCTAGGTAGACTAGATGTTTTGGTTTTTTTTTACCAGGTTTAATTTTACTGTCACTTATGGCCGCTTTACACGCATCGACTTAGAAAGGAGGTGGTTCGCCGGCCACAGCGACGTCGCAGGGAAGGTAAGTCTGCGTGACGGGTGTAAGCAATATTGTGCCGCGATATGCCCGTGACGCACAACCGACGGGGGTGGGTACGCTCGCTAGCGATATCGATACCGATATCGCAGCGTGTAAAGTGGCGTTTAGCTTCACTTACAGGGTTTAAAAACCTCAAAGCATAATCCCGGAGCTTTCCTGGTGGTAGTGATTATGAAAACTCTGTACCTATTTTGCAGAAAGGGGTGGTCCCCTCTCGGCCTTGTGCCCAGACCTGGAGGTGCTGGAGGCTCAGGGGGACGCACTGGCTTCTTGCCCTTAAGGGAGGTTATTCGTGCCACCTAATTTGCGCCGCAAAATAATTGGGGAACATCACAATACTATACTTATGGGTCATCCAGGTAGTAAAGCAACCTTGGACCTCCTTTCTCATCATTTTTGTTAGCCGAGTTTGCATCAGCATGAGGTTGACCATGTGTCTGCTTGCAGTATTTGCGCACGTTCCTAGGTACTATTTGTCCGTCGGGATCTCTTCTGCCATTGGCTATCCCTAATAGACCGTGGACACACTTAAACATGGATTTCATTAATGAAACACTGTGGTTTTAGTAGTTGTGGATAGGTTCCGTAAGATGGTACATTTCATTGTGTTACTGGCACTTCCTAATGCCGAGACTCTGGCTCAGGTGTTCATCAATGAGAACATGAAGCTTCACAGGGTTCCTTGCGATGGTGTTTGAGATCGGGGAACCCAGTTTGTTTCCAAATTTTGGAAAGCTTTTTTTTCTGCAACTGGTGGTGCAGTTGTATTTCTCTTCTGCCTTCCATCCTCAGTTGAATGGTCAGACTAAGCGCATAAACCAAAATTTGGAAACTTATTTGGAAAATTTCCAAAACTTGCCTTAGGTGCTTTGTCTCTGAGAACAAGGAGGATTGGGCATCTTACTTACATTTGCTAAATTTGCTTTAAACAGTTGCCACAGGAGTCTACTGGCACTCATTAGTGCATATTATTTGTATACGCAATTTGGTACCTTTGGTAGTAGAGAGTCCCCTGAGGAGGAGCGTTTTGTCTTATCGCTTTCTTCAGTATGGCAAGTTTTTCAGAGTAATTTGAAGCTGATAGAAATCAGATACAAACATATGGCTGACAAAAAATGCTTGCCAGGTCCAGACCTAAGTGTGAATGACTGTGTGGTTGTCTACCAGGAATATTACGTTGAAGATTCGCTCCTGAAAGCTGGGAACAAGGTTTATTGGTCCCTATAAAGTAACCACCATCATTAACGCAGTAGCATTTTGTCTGAAGTTACCTCAGGTTCTTAGGATCCACAATGTTTTCCACAGGTCACTGCTCAAAAAGTATGTGGTACCTTTGGAGTCTTCATCTTTGCCACCGGCCCAAATGATGGTTGATGGCAAGTTAGAGTTTCAAATAGATAAGATTGTTGATTCTCGCTTTTACGTCATTCTCTTCAATACTTGTTGCACTGGAGAGGTTCCAGAAGAAGGGATGTGGATTCCAGCATTGGATGTGAATGCCACAAGGTTGGTTCATTCATTTCATGCTTCCCATCTGGATAAACCTGATCTTGAATGTCTGCAGACCACTTTTAGAAGGCGGGGTACTGTCACGGGTGTGTCACGCTTGATAGTCAGTCCTATAGTGTACGACTGTAGAAGGTAACAGCATTTGGCTACACAAGCTACTTTCTGATTTTCCCTTTTTTGTTTGGTGTTAATCCCATTCTCTTTAGGACCCTGTGGATTTCCTCCTTTTCAGGTGTTAATCATCAGCACTTCCAATACTTTCATTCCCCCTTGCTCTCTGCTGATGATAGGCTTAACAGCCCTTTACAAGTCTTCAGTGCAAGTAGTCAGCTTGTATTCATCTGGAGAAACTTTGTTATTGCAGTTCCTTTCCCTAAGTCATCTGGAGATAAGTTATTCAGTTACTTTTACCTGTGTGTATTTCCTGTGTGTTCTTTAGAGCTTAGTGGGGTTGACTAAGCACTCATCCCATCCGTTCCCTACCTAGGGCCTATTTCAGAGTCTGGTATCTTGCTCGGCGCATAGGTGCGGAACCTATCTGAGGTGGTAAAGAGAGCCCTTTCCCATTCGCTTGGTACTTCCCTGTATCTTACGTGACAGGGACATGCTCCAAGCCCCTACAACTTTAATGTAATCTGAGTTCAGAATATTACCTCTAAGGTCAGAGTCTTCTCTATGAGTCCCATCAATGTGGGCTTTTTTAACAGGGCATGATCTCTTGGTTCTGGGGGGAAGTGGAGTAAGACAACTGAAAGAAATCCCTGCATACTGACTGTCCCAAGCCTGTGGGCTCTGTCTGGTCATCACCTTGGAGACAGGCTCAGAAGCACCAAGTCCCAGCTCTGACTGTGATAAGTCAGATTCAGAGCTGAGAGCATGGCAACCCTCTGGATCTTCTCCCTCCAAAAGGGACAGAAGCCTCTCATACCTCAGAAATCCCAGCAGGATTGTCCTTAGTGAGGGCTACTGACATGAGGCAAGGCGGCGCCGGGATGACAGAGCCCACCGGCTCTTTGATGAAAAAGGCATTGAGTGCTGTGGTGGGCATTGCTGCAGAGGAGCCAGCGGTCACAGAAGACTTCACCCTCTGGGGCCCAAGCCAGGAGATCTTTTATTTGACCAGTGCAGTGCTGAAATAGATGATGACTATCAGCGTCTGGAGCTCCAGTCATTAGCATCTTCTCAGTTCAGCATCCTACACATGCCCCCAAGGGAGGATTATTATTAGCACTTAACTAACTTTAGTATTTGATACAGTCATGAGCAAAAGGGTAACAATGTTTTGAACTTGTGATTCTCGGACCAGTCATGTGGCCATGTAGCCCCAGCCTTGCTCTCACACTCCAAAGTCATACTGATAGGGCATTTAGTTTGTGAGCCCCACTGAGGACAGTGACAATATTGCTTGTAAAGATCTGTAGAATTCATAACAATATATAGGTGAGTAAAATAATTCTAAATACATTATTCAATAATATAGCATTACATCTTGTTTCTTATTGAGACCATTGGGAGCGCAAGTTCCTAAATGGAAAATCTTGTACGTTTTCCTGCAAACAGTTTCTGTTAAAATAAAATAAACTCCAGTGAGCATCTGATCCACATACAAGACAAGAAGAAAAATGACATCTTTCTGGCACTTCCACTCAGCATATTGAAACTGAAGGTGGTAAAATTAGAGGAACAGCTGAAGGACATCATGGCTGCACAAGTTTTTATTTTATAACCTTATAAATACATGGCAAAGTGTTCTGGCGTGGCAATGACATTACTAGAGGAAAAAGGACCAGCCAGCCTGTAATTATGACAGGCGACCAGGATTCTACTGATGACTCATTATTGCTAGGATGTCTAGACCAAAGCAAAACCCAGCCTAATGTAGGAGGAGGAAAAAGCAGGGCAGGTCACCACAATCACAGAACGCACAAGAGGAACAGGCAACTGTTTTCACTTCTCCATATTGATAAGAAACTTTGATTTTAGGGGGGTTTTTTGCATTCATGTCAGAAAAGTTATGGCATAAAAAGAAAACATTTTTAAAGCAATCTGAACATACAATAAAAATTCAGGATTCCAGTGTGCTCCTGGCCGTTAATCAGAGCTATGGCTATAAAATGATGACAAAATCTCTTTAAAGAGCATTTATAAAACTCTATAGTAACTACATGATGGCTCATGGCCATTCAGGTTAGGAAGAACTGTAATTAGAATACAGAACACACTTTACACCATGTTCCAAATTATTACGCAAATTATACTTTTCTCTGATTTTCCTAAATGGTCAGTGCAAATGACAGTCAGCCTAATAAAAGTCATCTCCCGTTAGAAATTAAATCGAATTTTAATGTAGAAACCTCCCAATGATAACCGTATAATCCTCAAAATGTAAAAAAAAAACCCTCAAAATGCACTGTTCCAAATTATTTGGCATAGTAGAGTTTCTAAACATTTTATATGTTTTAAAGAACTGAAAATGCTCATTTGTGGAATTTGCAGCATTAGAAGGTCACATTGTCTGAAATAAAAAGCTATTTAAATCTAAAACATCCTAACAGGCCAAGTTACATGTTAACATAGGTACCCTTCTTTGATATCACCTTCACAATTCTTGCATCCTTTGAACTTGTGAGTTTTTGGAGAGTTTCTGCTTGAATTTCTTTGCATAATGTCAGAATAGCCTCCCAGAGCTGCTGTTTTGATATGAACTGCCTCCCACCCTCATAGATCTTTTGCTTGATGATACGCCAAAGGTTCTCTGTATGGTTGAGGTCAGGGGAAGATGGTAGCCACACCATGAGCTTATCTCCTTTTATGCCCATAGCAGCCAATGACACAGAGGTATTCGTTGCAGCATGAGATGGTGCATTGACATGCATGAAGATGATTTTGCTCCTGAAGGCACGTTTCTACTTTTTGTACCATGGAAGAAAGTTGTCAGTCAGAAACGCTATATACTTTGCAGAGGTCATTTTCACACCTTTAGGTACCCTAAAGGGGCCTACCAGATGTCTCCCCATGTTTCCGGTCCAAAACATGACTCCTCTACCTCCTTGCTGACGTCGCAGCCTTGTTGGGACATGGTGGCCATCCACTAACCATCCACCACTCCATCTATCTGGACCATCCAGGGTTACTCGACACTCATCAGTAAACAAGACTGTTTGAAAATTAGTCTTCATGTATGTCTGGGCCCACTGCAACCATTTCTGCTTGTGAGCACTGGTTAGGGGTGGCCGAATAGTAGGTTTATGCACCACAGCAAGCCTTTGAAGAATCCTACACCTTGAGGTTCGAGGGACTCCAGAAGCACCAGTAGCTTTAAATATCTCCAAAAAAGGTAGAAGTCAAGGAGCACTCAGCCTTCAGTCCAAGATTTATTGTTCAAAATGAAGTAACAAGAACAGATAACAGCAAGGTAGTGGGGAGCGGTGAGGGAGAACTTAACGTACTTTGGCTGTTTCACGCCAACTAGGCGCGTCAACGGGTTCGAAGTGGACCCGTGAAAGCACCTGGTCGGCGTGAAACAGCCGTCGTCCGTTGAGCTCTCCCTCACCGCTCCCCCCCTCATGGAGTCGGAGTCTGTGTTCATTTTGGCGGAGTCTGAGTCGGTAAAAAATAGACCGACTGACTCGTATAATTTATAATAAATTGGGTACAGTAGTTCAATGCAGAATGTGCTGAATATTTTTTCATAGGAATTTAGGAAAGTTATGAAATGTCCTATAAATGGCTGTTCTATTCCTGATCTAAGGCTACATTCACACACAGCGTTTTTGCTGCGTTTTTTGAGGATACGTTTTTCAGCTGCAAAAGCAGATCAGCTTTTTAAAAAAACTGCATCACCTGAAAGGTTTTTAAGCTCATAGATAATGTTTTCAATAGCAAAAGCAGATTAGAAAAACGCCACACAAACGGACATGCTCATTCTTTGTGAGGATCCATTTTTTAGCCCAAAAACGGATCCTCACAAAACAATGTGTCTGAATGTCATATCTTGAAACCCATTGACTTTGCTGGGATGCCCAGAGTCATTGCATTTCACTGCAAAAAACGGATCCGCAAAAACACTGTGTGTGAATGCATGTAGACTGAGGAACTAGGCTTTATCTTAGCTGAGATAAGTCTGTGCTGCACTTGATCAGCAGTGAAGCTCCTCCTCTACAGGCAAGGGTAAAAAGTAAACACACTCAGAAAGAAGGAAGGCCAGTACTAATCTTAAGGCCACGTCTCACTAAGCGACATGATTACAAAATGTCTAAGAAGCTCCCTATGAAGTCAGCTGTATTTGAGCATTTCACAGTCTCAAGATGAAAAATATTTTGTGTGCCAATGTATGACAAGTGAGCCAGATGAAAACAAATGCTGTGATGCCAAAAGCAGTGCATACTTGGGCAGTGATAAAAAATGCTCCTACAAGAGCTTCCAATCTAAAAAGATATTTACAATGCATCCACCCAGAAGTTTTCAAAGCTGTAACTGAGAAAGATAACACCAGCACCAAGAAACTGGTGCCCAGAACTTCCTGACAGACAAAGGTGGAGGAAAGAGCATCTCAAACATCATTAACAAGATATTTTGTAAGTGACAAAATTACTGTAACCATGACAGCAGATATGTTTAAAAGACAGCGCATACAGCTAGTTATGAAAAACGGTGTACCATTATCATTATTTGTATGACCAGCGTTTACAGCTCTTAATGGAGAAATGGCCCTCAAACTTGGTGTTTCTCTGGAAAGAGAAAGTATTAGAAAATTAGTGATTGAAGAAGCCCTTTAGACAAAACAAAGATCTTAAAAAGACTCTCAAAAGATGCTTCATGTTTCTTAAAATGGATGCCTGTACACGTCACAAAGTGAACTATTTTGCCATCAATGTTCGATATGTTTGTAACAAAGAAATTGTTACCAAGACACTGGCAGTAAAAGATACTAAAGCTCATCACACCAGCCAATTTCTCCAGACCTTAGTGGAAAAAGTTCTGCAAGATTATGAACTCAAAAAAGAACAGGTTTTTGCTATTGTAACTGACAATGCTTCAAACATAAGTACAATTAAACTGATGAATGAGAGTAATGAACAACCGCTAGAAGAAAATTTAGTATTCAGTATGTTTGAGATGGAAGGCCACAGTGCTGTTCATGTAACTGAGGAACAAACAGATATTACAACAGAAGAACAGCAAAATTATACGTCAAAATTAGATGATCTTGTTGAAGCTGCTTCAAAACACTTTCATATTCATCACATGCGCTGTGTTGTGCACACGCTGCAGCTGGCAATAAGAGATAGTCTGCAAGAGGGACATGCTGGAAATCTGATTGGAAAAGTAAGGAAATTGGTTATTGCCACTAGAAACCCTAAAATTTATTCCATCTTGAAGAGACGTGCTCGGAAATGGGCAAGTATCAATGAAGCCACTCGGTAGGGCAGCACTTATTTAATGATTGAGCGATTGCTTGAACTAAAACCATTTCTTATAGATATGGCGAACCCTCATGTAATCCTAAATGAAGGTCAATGGACACAGGTTGCTGAATTGAAGAAATTGCTTAATCACCCATTTACTGTGACTAAAAAATTACAAGATGAGGATTTAACTCGTGGCATTTTCATAAGGGAGTAGAAGAACTTGCTATTTTGTCTGTCCCAAAGAGGAGGTTTAATCACAGATGGCATTTCTGCTTCAATGAAACGGAGAGAGAGACACCGCTATTGGAAAATAAAATTCTTCTGGCAGCTGTTTATGTGGACCCAAGTCATTGTATACTGCTTTATGATCAAAAGGTTACTAAAGGAAAAGAAGCTCTGACTGATGTAGCAGTTAGGATAAGTAGCCTACAGGCCTGTCAGGTGCAAGAGGACATGGGTCCTGACAGTGCTACTGCTGCCATATCTTCATCCTTATCAGATGAGGTGTTTAACTTTGACAAGTATTTGGATGACATGGAGCAGGCAAAGCGTTGCCGCAAGGAAAAAGATTTCACTCCGGCTGCTATAGCAAGCAGATTGACCATATTTCAACAAAATTTTTCACTTGCTCTCAAAGAAATAGAAAAATTCAACCGTTCATCAAAATGGACTGTGCATGAGGCAATTCCTCTATAGCCGGAAATTGTTTGAGATGTTGCCCATGTGCATTACATATTTACATTTTATAAGTTTTTTGTGTTCTAAAGTTGTATTCCAATTCCAATAAATATATTTTATGTTCTGACTAAATATCTTGATTATAGATGATTAATTGTCTGATGTTCACATTGTACTACAATTCATTTTTCACTTAAATATAAGCAATATATGTAGGATTCCGAGTTGTGGAGCCGGTGCAAGAGAAATTGAGGAGTCGGAGTTGCAGGTTTGTCTTACCGACTCCACAGCCCTACCTAAAATTACCATCTCTATCCAGCTCTAGTAATGAGGAAAGCTGCACTAACAAGTGGCTAATCCCTTTACCTGAATATCTGATGGTGAGTTTGTTCTAATAATCTGACAGGAACATTTGCGACTCTGTTATGTGTCTTTTTCTGAGCGCTTATGAGTTTATTTTTGACCACAGACCACATAGCCAGCATGGCATGGCACTCTGCTGGAATTTATATAATTGTGTCCAGGACCACCATTAGGAATTTCAGTGCCCCAAACTGGCAAAATTTCAGGCCCCTTTGAAACTCCGCCCAGGCTCTACCTCCACTCCTCAAACCTTTCACAGTCCCACCACCATTCTTGGAAAAACTGCACTGCTATACTACATCCTTACCAATCACACTTCTGTGAAATCAACCTATCCTGTTATGAAGCAACACTGATTGTGAATCAATTCCTGCTGTTGTTGTGCAAATGGATCATACAACAGGTAGAAATGATAGGCAATTAGCAAGACAACCCTATAAAGATGTGATTCTGCAGATTGTGACCACAGACCACTTTCATGTTATCATCCTTTTTGGCTGTTCTTTTGGTCACTTTTGCACTTTGCCATTGCTCTCACCCCTAGAGGAAGCATGAGGTGGTGTCTACATCCCCAGAAATTGCTCAGGTAGTGCAGCTGATCCAGGATGGCACATCAATGCGAGCTGTATCAAGAAGGTTAGCTGTGTCTGTTAGCACAGTGTCCATAGCATGGAGCAGATACCAGGAGACAGGCCAGTACACCAGGATGGGGGCCATAGGAGGACAAGAACTCAGCAGCAGGACTGAAACCTCTTTCTTTGTGGAAGGAGAAACTGGAGGAGCAGTGCCAGACCCTGCAAAATTACATCCATCAGGCTACTAATATCCAGTTGTCTGTTCAAATTGTCAGAAAGAGACTCCATGAGGGTGGTATGAGGGCCCAATGTCTACAAGTGGGTGTTATGCTTACAGCCCAACACTGTTCCGGGGGATTGGCATTTGCCAGAGAACACCAGAACACCAAGATTGGCAAATTTGACATTGGCGCCCTATGCTCTTCTCAGATGAGAGCATGTTTGTACTGAGCACATGTGATAAATGGGACAGAGTCTGCAGATGCCGTGGACAATGTTCTGCTACCTGGAACATCCTCCAGTATTACCGGTTTGTCAGTGGAACAGTAATAATGTAGGGAAGCATTTCTTTTTAAGGCTGCACAGCTCTCTATGTGCTATCCAGATGTACCCTGAGTGGCGTTAGGTACTGGGATGAGATCCTCAGACCCATAGTGAGACCATATGTAGATGCAGTGGCCCTAGGTTCCTTCTGATGTATGACAATGATAGGACTTATGTGGGTCAAGTGTTTCAGCAGTTCCTGCATGATGAAGGTATTAATACCTGCCCATTCCCCAGACCTGAATCCAATTGAGCACATCTGGGACATCATGTCTTGTTTCATCCACCAATGCCACATTGCACCACAGACTGTACAGGAGTTGACTGATGCTTCAATCCACGTCTTGGAGGAGATTCCGCTCCTCAGAACATCCGCTGCCTCATGAGGAGCATGCCCAGGCATTGTAGGGAGATCATACAGTCAGGAGGATGCCACACACTACTGAGCCTCATTTCCTTGTCTTGAGGCATTTACACTGAAGTGGAATCAGCTGGTAATTTGAGATTTTCCACTTTGATTTTGAGTACCATTCCAAACCAGATCTCCATGGGATATTAATTTTGATTCACATTGATCATTTTTATTTTTCTCACCGTATTCCTCTATGTAATGAATAAAGATTTGCAACTGGAATATTTCATTCACTTGAGATCTAGGATATGGTATTTTAGTGACCCCTTTACTTTTTTAAACAGTATATATATATATATATATATATATATATATATAATATATATATATATATAATATATAATATAATATATAAAAAAAAAAAAAAAAAAGGGGGGGGACGACAATGAAATGTTATCAAAGGTCAGCTTCCTATTCACAAGGTGCGTTATATATGGAAGCATAGGAGCATAGGAGATATATATCTATATAAGGGAAGACATGCACATGATTATATTATATATGCAGACAAATATCAAATAGTGAGAGAAAAAAAAAAGGGGGGGGAGGGGCGGGGGGAGGAAGCAATGAACTAATAAATACAGAACACTGCTATATGTATGGAATGATATGTGAGGAAAATATTAAATATTTTTATCTTTTTGGTTGAAATATTTATTTAATATTTATAGATTTGTATTTTATGTGATTTTAATTTGATTTATTATCACTCCATAATCAGAGATAAAACATATGTGATGAATGAAATATGCATTATTTGTTATATGTAATGTTGGTAGTTAATTATGAAAATACCTATTTGGAAAAAATTGCAACAAAAAATAAAAATATATTTGCAATGTGGTATGTAGACAACTCAGTGGAACACGTGTGATACAAAAATATATTTTCATTGTTGATCCCTTCATGTTCGTTCTATAATACGTAACGAAGGTCAGAACGATAATTTAGTCCCATTGGGAATCTACTGTCCATCTTAAGGATCCATTTTGCTTCGGTTTGGAGCAAAAGTCGAAACCAATCTCCACCACGTATAGGTTTACATACATATTCAATTCCTGTAATGCTTAGAGTAGAAAAATCCCCTTGATGCATGTCCAAAAAATGTTTTGTTAAACCAGAAACGGAACGTTTGTTTTTATTTTTACCAGTAGTGGGATCAAGATATGATGCTACATTAGTATGCTCGGAGATTCTTCTCTTGAGGGGTCTTGAAGTACAACCAATGTAATCTTTAGCACAAGTGTTACAGGTAGCCTTGTAAATAACATGTGCTGTGGAGCAATTGATAAAAGTTGAAATTTTATAGGTTTTGTTAGCACCATAGGTAATTATTTGGGTCTTCTTCATATGCTTGCAAAGGCCACAGCGTGGAATGCCGTAAGGAGTTGAAAAAGTGATGCGATTAGAAAAAGTTCTTGATGATGTTTTTGATTGGTCCCTATCCTGTAGCACAGGGGTGGGGAACCTTTTTACTGCCGGGGGCCATTTGGAATTTCCTACTAACCTTTGGGGGCCGCACAACATTATCAACCTGAAAAATAACCCTGCTATATTTGGTCAAACGATTAATTAACTCACCCCTATTGTGGTGGCCGGAGCTGCTTCTCTTTGGTGCGATTGTGATGTTCGGTGATATTGATCATCTTGTTTCTCACAGCTGCTTTTCCAGGTTTGTCTCTGTCTGGAGATGCTGGGGGCATACACATCACAGGAGGGGCCAGGGCGTATAAATTACAGGAGACACTGGGAGTACACATCACAGGAGGGGAGGGGCTGGGGCATATACATCACAGGAGGGGCTGGGGCATATACATCACAGGAGGGGCTGGGGCATATACATCACAGGAGGGGCTGGGGCATATACATCACAGGAGGGGCTGGGGCATATACATCACAGGAGGGGCTGGGGCATATACATCAGTAGGGGGCATGGACAGCCCTGGTGGTGGCACAGACATGACTGGGGACACGCACAGCGCTGGGTGGCAGCACGCACTGCACTGGGTGGCAGCACGCACTGCACTGGGTGGCAGCACGCACTGCACTGGGTGGCAGCACGCACTGCACTGGGTGGCAGCACTAGGGAGACAGACAGGTCTGGGGGAACATAGACATCAACAGGAGAGCACGGACTGGGGAGCATAGAAAGCAGTGGGAGGGTACAGACAGCAGTAGCGAGTTAAGAGCACTGAGGGGTAGCACACAGCACTGGGGAGCATGGACAGCATAAGGGGGGCACAGACAGCACTCACCGTGGCATGGACAGCACTGGTGGCAGCATGGACAGCATTAGGTGGTGCGGACAGCACTGGGGGGGGCATAGACATCACCCAGGGGGTACAGACAGCACTAGGGGGGGCACGGACAGCAGTGAGGGGTTACACCGCGCTGAGGGAGTACACAGCACTGGGGTGTACACAGCATTAGGGGATACACACAGCACTAGGGGGTACACACAGCACCTGGGGGTACACAGCACTGGGGGGTACACACTGTACTAGGAGGTACACAGCATGAGGGGGTACACACAGCACGAGGGGGTACACACAGCACGAGGGGGTACACAGCACGAGGGGGTACACACAGCATTAAGGGGTACACAGCATTAGGGGGTACTCACTGTACTAGGGGGTACTCACTGCACTAGGGGGTACACACTGCACTAGGGGGTACACACTGCACTAGGGGGTACATACAGCACGAGGGGGTACACACAGCATTGGGGGGTACATACAGCACGAGGGGGTACACAGCACGAGGGGGTACACACAGCATTGGGGGGTACATACAGCACTGGGGGGTACACACTGTACTAGGAGGTACACAGCATGAGGGGGTACACACAGCACGAGGGGGTACACACAGCACGAGGGGGTACACAGCACGAGGGGGTACACACAGCATTAAGGGGTACACACAGCATTAACGGGTACACACAGCATTAAGGGGTACACACAGCATTAAGGGGTACACACAGCATTAGGGGGTACTCACTGTACTAGGGGGTACACACTGCACTAGGGGGTACACACAGCATTGGGGGGTACATACAGCACGAGGGGGTACACACAGCATTGGGGGGTACATACAGCATTGGGGGGTACACACAGTACGAGGGGGTACACAGCACTGAGCGGGGGAGGGGGCAGCGATGGGTTGAGTACTCGCAGTGAGGGAGAGAAGAGTCACACACACACACAGCAGGTCCAGGAGGCTGGTAAACCTGCTGCAGCTCTTCTGTGTGACTTTATCGCAGCGTGCTGCTTACCCGCCCACCAGAGCACACAGGCCGGGGATAAGCCTAGAATGTATGGGCTGCAGTCAGGTCCTGGAAGTCAGGATCTGGAGAGAGCCCGTACATTCTAGCATCTACCCACAGGGCATCGGCATATTGGATAAACGTACTACTGAGTACCTCATTAATGACTTTCCTATTTGTCCGGTTTTCCATGGACTGCCAAAGGTCCACAAAGGTCGCTTCCCTCCACCCATGCGCCCTATTGTGGCCAGTACAGTTTCGCTTTCCAGCCACTTGTCTGCCTGGCTGGACAATATGATCCAACCCATGGTAAAAAACTCAACCGGTTACATTAAGGATACCAAGCATCCTTTTACAATGTCTTCCTGATTTACAGCGGAAACATAACTATTTTTGGGTGACAAGTGACGTGGAAGCTTTGTATTCATGTATACCTCATGCGGATGCTCTTAATGCCCTCTCTTACCATCTGACTAAACAATCCAACTTGGACGAGGTCACAAAGGAGTACATTCTTACAGTATGTGATTTCTTATTGAAGCACAACTTCTTTCGATTTGACCAACAGTTTTACATACAAATAAAGGGCTGCCCCATGGGGGCTAGCTTTTCTTGTGCTCTTGCCAACCTCTATATGGTCACTTGGGAGGAATCTCGTATACATGTTCTTGATAACCCCTTCCTGAGTCATATAATCTGGTATGCCAGATACATAGATGATCTGGTGATGATCTGGCAGCTCGACGAAAATACCCCACAAAAAGAACTCCTTGAAGATTTTCGTTATTATATTAACAATAATACCATGAATTTAAAGTTTACTGTGGAGGGATTTCAGAACTCAGCTCCCTTTCTTGACATATGGCTGTCTGGGGATCCACACTCAGGTTTGATTCATACCAAACTATATCGCAAACCTATTAGTGGGAACACCACCCTACATGCCCATAGCTGTCATGCGGCCCATACTATTTCAAACCTTCCCTTGGGCGAATTCCTGAGGGCACGTCACCTTTGCTCCACTGATTTGACCTACAAAGCTGAAGTCGAGAATATGAAATCCGCCTAAGGAATAGGGGATACACTAATAAAATTCTTAATAGAGCTAACAATCTTGCTGACCAAGAGCTCGTGATAATCTGCTACAGGATAGGGACCAATCAAAAACATCATCAAGAACTTTTTCTAATCGCATCACTTTTTCAACTCCTTACAGCAGAGACTTCCCTAAAATTAAAGAAATTTTCCTTCAATATCTTCCTCTCCTGCATCAGGACTCTGATCTGGCCAACATACTATCCAAAGGAGTAAATGTGGTTGCTAAAAAGGCCCGAACGATTGGAAATTTAATATCTCCTTCCTCATTTTTTGCTTCCTCAGATACTGATTCCGGCACCTGGTTAAACACTAAGGGCTCATACAAATGCGGCATTCCACGCTGTGGCCTTTGCAAGTATATGAAGAAGACCCAAATAATTACCTATGGTGCTAACAAAACCTATAAAATTTCAACTTTTATCAATTGCTCCACAGCACATGTTATTTACAAGGCTACCTGTAACACTTGTGCTAAAGATTACATTGGTTGTACTTCAAGACCCCTCAAGAGAAGAATCTCCGAGCATACTAATGTAGCATCATATCTTGATCCCACTACTGGTAAAAATAAATACAAACGCTCCGTTTCTGGTTTAACAAAACATTTTTTGGACATGCATCAAGGGGATTTTTCTACTCTAAGCATTACAGGAATTGAATATGTATGTAAACCTATACGTGGTGGAGATTGGTTTCGACTTTTGCTCCAAACCGAAGCAAAATGGATCCTTAAGATGGACAGTAGATTCCCAATGGGACTAAATTATCGTTCTGACCTTCGTTACGTATTATAGCACGAACATGAAGGGATCAACAATGAAAATATATTTTTATATCACACGTGTTCCACTGAGTTGTCTACATACCACATTGCAAATATATTTTTATTTTTTGTTGGAATTTTCTCCAAATAGGTATTTTCAGAATTAACTACCAACATTACATATAACAAATAATGCATATTTCATTCATCACATATGTTTTATCTCTGATTATGGAGTGATAATAAATCAAATTAAAATCACATAAAATACAAATCTATAAATATTAAATAAATATTTCAACCAAAAAGATAAAAATATTTAATATTTTCCTCACATATCATTCCATACATATAGCAGTGTTCTGTATTTATTAGTTCATTGCTTCCCCCCCCCGCCCCTCGCCCCCCTTTTTTCTTTTTTCTCTCACTATTTGATATTTGTCTGCATATATAATATAATCATGTGCATGTCTTCCCTTATATAGATATATATCTCCTATGCTCCTATGCTTCCATATATAACGCACCTTGTGAATAGGAAGCTGACCTTTGATAACATTTCATTGTCCCCCCCCCTTTTTTTTTTTTTTTTCTCCTATATAAACTATGATCTTATTACCTATATATTTTAACATACACCCTTGTGCACATGGGATCATTTAATCTTTGTCCCAATCCTTAGCCCACTTTCAGATGCAACTCATTTCATAGAAAAACGGTTGATCTCCTATAAGATCCTGTCTTTTCCCTGATCGTTCTTACTGCATATTGCAATTAGATTCTAGGAGTATTCCTTGCCACACACGGTGATCTGTTCATGCATGGGATTGCTCAGAAATGTTTCCCCTAACCCCGAATATAACGCACCTATATGAACAGTCTACTACCTTCCCATAGAATTCAATTTTTTTCAGTTTTCATGATACACTAGAATCTAACATAAAATACATTTTGATATATTATGGAATCATTATCCTTATTCGTCAATTACACAAATAAATAAATGTATATTTTTGGACGCTCATATAATACGTCCTTTTTATGAATCAATAACAAATAATATTAGTTTATATACAACTACATTTAAGAAATAATGATAATGAATAAATAAAAAAATATATATAAAAAAACAAAACATAAAATTCATATTTTCCCTTTATTTTGGGATGATATAACAACAGGCAGCTTAGTGACTTATTATCACTCCTTTTCCTCATGTTTCTATATATACATTTCTTATTTAATTTATTTTATTTTACTTTTTCATTTTACTGCTTAGGTGCTTGTTCTCACCTTACTTTTTGATTCTTGCTGCTTTTTTTGTTTCTAGTGCTTTTCTGCACAGCCTCCCATATGGGTCCCATGCGAACATACCTCATGCACATAAATACTTCTTATTCACATACATTCTTATTTACATATTTTTATTCTCACTTTTTCTTTACTTTTCCAATTTTTTTTTTTTTTCTTCCACATCCAAACAGGTATTTACCTTCTATGCAAGGGTTAAATCCCATCATGTGCTCATTTGCATTTTCCTGGGACTACACCCACCTTTTGTCAGCCCTTCATTCTCCATGGTAAGCTTTATATGTTTGGTTCCACTGTGTATTTTTATGCTTATGATTAAGGACTTATCTATATTCCAACTGTCCGAAACACGTCAAGCCATGATGTTTTCATGGAACCGATGATGTTTTTCTTGGATTTTTAATCATTGAATAAAGTTTCTACACTTTTATATATTTTTCGTTGGATTTATATTTTTGCTATCCTGGAATTGGTGCTGAGTCCCATCCTGTCTCCTTGCTATTGCCTCTACGGACCTGCCTGTCCGGTGGACATCCTGCATCCCACCTGAACTGAGCGGATACATATACGGGTGAGCTGAATAATTTTTTTTTCTCAGTTCCTTTTTGTCTCTGCTTCGTCTTGCCCATTTTCACCCTGGCTTACCTCCTGTTTGTTTCTGACCTCTCCTCTTTAGTACATGTCTGTTTTCTGCACCTGTGTTGTTCGTCCCATCCTTGTTTTGTCTTTTGTCTGCCCATGTTTTTTGGTTCAGCGGTACATTTTCTGCACTCACACTCTCCAGTCAGCTACTGCACACCCGGGGACTGCCCTGGAGTGGTACCTGGCGACTACCAGTAGCCTAGCCTAACCTCACCACCAGAGGCTCTAGAGACGGCCAGGTAGTTGCTTAGTTATGCCCCTCCATACAATGTAAACTTGAGTCTCGTGGCGCAGTGGCTCCATCACATCCCATCGACAGTTACATAAACTTTGCTTATAGGCACATCTGGGTAATGCTGCGCTGCATGAGACTCAGGGTCTATGAAGGGTGGTGACATCAGTAACGTTACCCTTCATCATGTTGAGGAAAGCCCCCTTAGATCCTACCATGGTGACAAGAATGATTTTTATATTGTAAATGATAATGCTATTGCATTCATAGAAAACCTGGATATCCGACTTTGATTTTTATCCTTTTTGATACTTTCAATCGTTGTTTATTGTCCAGTGTTTATCTTTATATGATGGTAAGATATACGTTCAGACGATTAAAAAAAACAAAAAAATCCTTCCACAGAGAGGCCGAGTCATGAACAGCATTGCGTCACCTGTAAAGTCTGAAGATTGGTGACATTACTGATGTCACCACCCTTCAGAGGCGCTGGATCTTGCACAGCGCAGCATCACCTGGAAGTCCCTGAAAGCAAAGTCTATGGAGCATCAGAAAGATGCTCCATAGACTTTGTTTGTCGGAATCGCTGGACTACATCAAACCTGCGTGACTTTTTTTGCAATTTTTAATTGATTTATTTCTGTGTTTTTTAGGTTTCCATTTGTTGACTACAACAGTTTTCGTGGACTATGATGGATTCCCTGGACTATGGCATACTTGGGGTGTTTATGCAATTTTTTTTATTTGTAATAAAGTGGAGAAAGAGGGAAAGTTTTGGGGAGTGTTGATTAGGGTGACCGCAAAAAATTGATGTCGGAATTTTGTCCGTCTGGACCCCACAAAACGATTCCCCTTTCCAGATATTGAGATAGCCAAAATTTGAGCTCGATCAAACGACGTTAACCTGTGCCGCTCGTCGCTCAAAGTTTGAAAAAATCCAAATTTTTGGCCAAAAAGCTGACATATGGAGCCATAACTCCAGAACGGTAAAAAATAAAAACACGCTAAATATGTCAAAAGAAAGCTAAAGTTGTTCTTCAAAATTTATATTTTATACATAATTGTTGATATTTTAAGTCAAATTGAGTTACAACAGCTTTTAGCCCCAAGAACGTGACCTGGTACCACTAGGAGCATACTTCGTATATTTTGTTATTAAGTGATAAATTTGGTTTTTTTTGGTATATTTGAGTTTAAAGTAGAAATATAACAAAAAAACAAGTAATACTGATAAGTCTAATGACATTTTTTATTTTAAAATATAAAAATGAGGTATATAATACATACAAAACAGACACAGAAAAGATACAGACGTAGTACCTACAGGAGTTGATAATTTTACATAGTTATCTAATCTATTCTAGAGCTTTTGTTAAAGTAGTTTTTGAAACGTCAGAATATAATGCTCGGCATTTGCTTACAACTTGCAGGACATATTGCTTTTGTTCTTCATCTTTTGTCAGAAGGTCGTTAAAGTCGGTTATTAATTTAACACCACGCTCAGCCATATCATTAACTACTTTTAATGTTTTGACAATTTTCAATCCTTCTTGGAAGTCATTATTTTGAGGCCAGGTGTTTGGATTTTGTCTTAGGAAATATGTTTTTATATTAAATCGGTCAAAGAATGTAAATGTTTCTTTGGTAAGTAAATTTACCAATCCTCCATCAACTACCTCTTTTAATTTTTCTTTCCTAACTTTTGGATTTACAACCCTAGCGTGCTCTGATGGTTCATCTGTGCTACGGAGCAATTTATTAGCCATTAACAACTTTTCATCGTCTGTAATGGTGGGATCAAAAAACGATAATCCCACCAACTCTGCATTCAAATACCACAAATGGTTCGAAAATTTGGTCAGGGCTATTTCTGCAATGTCGTTGTCACATTCTTTATAGTCTAACAGACTATGCAAAATACCTAAATCTTGCTTTGGCGCAAGATGAGCTTTTGGAGCATTGAACCAAGCTTTACAATAAATTTTAACTAGGAAAACAGAAATGGCACGCACAGAACTTTCTTCTTCTTTAGACAGCTTAAATTGACGACGAAAAATGAACATTTTTAAGCAGTATATAGCCTTTGCCATCCACCTAGCGTGATGAATGGCTCCTGGAGTTCTAAAACCCACAACATTGCCGTGTAGTGATCCAACAAATACGAGAACCAACTGCAACAGCTCCTTGTAGTCATCTCTGGGGTGGCTCTCAGTTAATTTGGTCTCGAATTCAGCAGTAACATTTGCAATGACTTCTGGAGTTAGCTGCTTTTGTATTAGATTGTCACTGATACCTGTGTCCTATTTTCCTTTGTCTATCTTGGGCCACACAGTGAGGAATCTTTTGAAAATGTCTGGATGAGGTCCAGTGGTTGATCCCATTTTTGTGTCGAATACGCCTCTTAACACAATTTCCAAGATATGGTGACGGAAAGCTAGGTGTAGCAATTCTCTTCCTAACATTTGCTCCAATAGGACGCATAAAATCACCATCCCTAAAATAGAAATTACATGCACCCTGTGTGTACCATATAAATTTTGAATAACAACATTAGCTTTCTTTTGAGATATTAAGCGTGTTTTTATTATTTACCGTTCTGGAGTTATGGCTCCATATGTCAGCTTTTTGGCCAAAAATTTGGATTTTTCAAACTTTGAGCGACGAGCGGCACGGGTTAACGTCGTTTGATGGAGCTCAAATTTTGGCTATCTCAATATCTGGAAAGGGGAATCGTTTTGTGGGGGCCAGACGAACAAGATTCCGACATTTCCCCCCCCCCTTATGAGATCCGGTCACCCTAGTGTTCATCTTAATAAAGTATTTTTGTGTGTGTGTGTGTGTGTGTGTGTTGTGTGTCTTTTTCTTTTTGTATTACTGGTCTAGTACTGGGAGTGTCTCATAGACACCTTTCCATTGCCAACACCAGGGCAATGAAAACCATTACACAAGAGCATCGGGAAGAGTCGAGGCGAAGTGTCAGAATTGTAGCATGTCGTGAAGCTCCGCTTCTAAAGCTGCTGCGGGTTGGTATTTTTAGCTTGGAAGAGCCCAGTAACCATCGTCCTTCCCAGTCTGATTATATCAGCACACAACTGTCTGCTATACCTTTGCTGGTTATTAAAAAAAAAATGTGGGGGACACCATGTCGTTTTTTTCCCTTTTTAATTATTTATTTATTTTGTAATAGCTGTACAATCTATCTATTCATTTTCTCTCTCTATCTATCTTTGCACATCTTTAACGCATAAAAACCATTAATTTCAGTTAGATTAAAAAAAAACCCAAAACATTAATTTCGGTGTCATACATTTTTATTCCCGGTACGTGTAGCACAGGCGGCACACATGTACACATGGATGGCACACGGATGACACACATGTACACACGGATGTGTGCCGCCCCCGTGCCAGCAGCCTGCCGCTGCTCGGATCCGGACCTTCCAGGGTGGTGGCTTGAGGGTCTGCGTACCCGGGGGTCCTGCGGACACTCCGAATGAAATGGGGGGATGTAGGATGTATATGTACGGGCTGAGCCGTATTAAGTTTGTGACGCCACCCACGGTGTGTGGTGAGGTTGGACACCACCGCTGCAGTTACGGGGCACCCGGGGGAGATGTTGTGCAGCAGGTTGTTAACCCCTCCGTGGGCAGGGATGGTGGCCCCGGGACCCGTTGGGCTGGTGCAGGGAGAAGGGCGACCTCAGAGAGTGCTGGTGTACTTAGTGTTAAGAAAACACATGAGTCTCTGGTAAACCAAGGTGATGGTGGTCGGTGTCCGCAGCCGGCTGCGTTCTGGTCCTCCACCCGGCTGGTGGTCTCTGTTTTTCTCCTGCACTGTTTTAGTAAGGTGGACTGCCTGTGTGTGAAACTTCAGGAGTTCGCTCCTGGCTGGATGTGGCCTAAGGAGCTGTACCCACAGACGCTGGCCCGTGGGATCTATGGGCCTTGGTGGTGACCTTCTATCCCCCTCGGTGGGCTGTTGTCTTCTATGAGGGACTTTGGGTGGCACAGGACCTCTAGTCCTGGCCTCAATCTGTTAATTAACCAGTTCCAGTCGCACCTAGTCCTGGCTTCAGGGTCAGAGCACCCCCCTGTGTTCCGAGTCGGTTCCCCGGGTCGGTACCGGCGGGCTACTACCCTGTCCCGGTCCACCTCGGTTCCACCGAGCCATCTTCCCGGCTCCTGCAGATGGAGACCGCCGTCTGCCTCCTAGCCAGTGGCACCAGGGCTCCAACCCTAGTACCTGTCAGTCAGCTTCAGGCCTGACACACAGGCCTGACCTTGAACTCAAAACACTTAAACAGATCTGCTACTTTTTCCCGCCCCGGGCTGTCTGGACCCCCGGGTGGGCGTGCACCAACCGCCTGGCCATGCCCACTGGTGTGTATCTTTCCCTAAGGGGGGGTGACTAGGGTTTATGTTCGGCTGATGTTACCTTGTGAGGGAACGGTGTTGTGTAGGGGCTTACCTGTGACTACCTGGCCCGGCCAGGGCGTCACAGATGGTCACGTAGATGGACAAAACTGAACGTGCTACATGTGCGGTTTGTGTGCACACGTTTGAAGGAGGCCTAAAACTGTTGGATGGGTGCAGGCATACGTCCCTAAACCTGTGTTCTCATGGCTAAGTTGTCGAGGAGCTGTGAATACTAGTGTGTTTACTCAAGCATTTTTCAGGTCTGTACTTCAATCTTTATTTTTTCCCTGAAAATATGTTTGGATTTCTGCTGAGGTTCCCACCGTTAATAGAAGCATTTCAGCTCCATACAGGGTCATATATATGATGACGTGTCATTTCAATGAAGCTTTTTAATGATAGAAAATTGGAACAACAAACACAGCATTCGCACACATAGTATAGTTGAAGAGGCCCTAACTGAGCAGGATATTCAACCCCTAACTAAAGTCATGAGTGTAAAGTCCTTTTAATACTTTTTGCATTAATACCTTGTTTGTAGTATATCTTGCTTGTAGTATTGTGTTGGATTATTTTTTGAAAAATCCATCCTTGAAGTTTTATTCGCAACTGCAGCGGTGCGGGCCCTGCACTTCCAACTCTCTGTGCTCTCTCCCTTTTCTCGCTCACCAGCAGCCTCCAGTTGTTAACTGACAGGTCACTCTTCTCTGAGTAACCGTTCTCTCCTGCGCAAGCGATGTCATTGCTCGGGTTCAATTTATCAGAAAGGGTGGCACATGGCAGTGAACGTCCGATGAGCTTGTCCATTCATCTTGAAATGTCTTAGGTGTTTACTGTGCATGCGCTGTCATTTCAATTGAAACTAATGCACAATAATGGCAACGGTGCAGGGGAGACAGGTTACTGACAGAAGAGTCACCTGCCTATTAAAGACTGAAAGCCAGCAGTGGCGGGGGAAAAAAAAAAAAAAAAGAGCATGGTACAGCTGGAGGTGCTGTGGCTGTCCCACTATAGTTACCATTAAAACTTCAAGGATGGATGTCAAAAAAATTCCCAAGCAGCTTAGTACAAGCAAGTATGAATATAATAAGCATTAAAGGGGCTTTGTACTCATATCTCTAGTTAGGTGTAAAATATCCTGCTGACCCTCTAAAATTGAGGATATAAGAGAGCAAATAACTTGATATTTGTTCACTTTTTTTGTTTAATTTACTATGTTATATAAACACTAGAAGGTGGCCCTATTCTAACGCATCGGGTATTCTAGAATTTGTGTAGTTAATGTATGATTTTTGTTATATATATAGATGTGTGTAGTTACCAAGTGTTTGTGTAGGGCGCTGTAAATGTTCTGGGTGTTGTCTGGGTGTGGCGGTGTGTGAGAGCGGTGTTGTTTGTGTGTTGTGTTGTGTGTGTTGCGTTGTGGTTTGTGTGGGTGTGTGTGTGTATGTTTTGGGGGGAGGTATGTTTTGTGCAGTGTGTGTGTTGGAGGAGTAGCCCTGGGGGGAGAGGAGTATAATAGGAGGAGTAATCCTGGGGGGAGAGGAGTATAATAGGAGGAGTAGTCCTAGGCAGAGGGGAGGATAATACAAGGAGTAGTCCTGGAGGTGAGGATTACAATAGGAGGAGTAGTGCTGGGGAGAGGAGTATAATAGGAGGAGTAGTTCTGGGGTCAGAGGAGTATAATAGAAGGAGTAGTCCTGGAGGTGAGGAGTACAATAGGAGTAGTAGTCCTGGGGGGAGAGGAGTACAATAGGAGTAGTAGTCCTGGTGGGAGAGGAGTACAATAGGAGGAGTAGTCCTGGGGGGAGAGGAGTATAATAGGAGGAGTAGTCCTGGGGGGAGAGGAATCTAATAGGAGGAGTAGTCCTGGGGGGAGAGGAGTATAATAGGAGGAGTAGTCCTGGGGGGTGAGGAGTATAATAGGAGGAGTAGTCCTTGGGGTGAGGAGTATAATAGGTGGAGTAGTCCTGGGGGGGAGAATAATAGGAGGAGTAGTCCTGGGGGGAGAGGAGGATAATAGGAGGAGTAGTAGTCCTGAGGAGAGAGGCGGATAATATGAGGAGCAATCCTGGGGGGAGAGGAGTATAATAGGAGGAGTAGTCTTGGGGAGAGAGGAGGATAATAGGAGGAGTAGTCCTGGGGGGAGAGTAGTCTAATAGGAGCAGTAGTCCTAGGGGGGGGAGGAGTATAATAGGTGGAGTAGTCCTGGGGGAAGTGTCTAATAGGTGGAGTAGTCCTGGGGGGAGGTGTCTAATAGGTGGAGTAGTCCTGGGTGGAGGTGTATAGGTGCCCAATGTGTGTCCAAGCAGGCACAGTGTGTGGGGGGCGTGTCCGAGCGGGCACAGTGTGTGGGGGGCGTGGCCGAGCGGGCACAGTGTGTGGGGGGAGTGGCCGAGCGGGCAAAGTGTGTGGGGGGCGTGGCCGGGCTGAGCCGAGTGGCCAATGCGTGCGGGGGGTGTCGCCGGCCCAAGCCGAGCGGCCAATGCGTGTGGGAGGCTGGGCCGGCCCGAGCCGAAAGGCCAATGCGACGGTTGTCACTGTGATGACTCATTTCGGAGCAAGACAGACAGACAGAATAAGGCAATTATATATATAGATACGAATGAAAACCTTAAGCTAAGGGGGTGCTTTACACGCTGCGACATCGGTAACGATGTATCGTCGGGGTCACGTCGTTAGTGACGCATATCCGGCGCTGTTACCAACATCGCAGCGTGTAACACAAAGGAGCGACGATCAACAAGTACAAAAACGTGAAAAAACGTTGCTCGTTGACACGTCATTCATTTCCTTAATATCGTTGCTGCTGCCGGTATGATGATGTTCGTCGTCCCTGCGGCATCACACATCGCTATGTGTGACACTGCAGGAGCGACGAACATCTCCTACCTGCCTCCACCGGCAATGCGGAAGGAAGGAGGTGGGCGGGATGTTATGTCCCGCTCATCTCCGCCCCTCCTCTGCTATTGGCCAGCCGCTTAGTGACGCCGCAGTGACGTCGCTATGATGCTGAACGCACCTCCCCCTTGAAGGAGGCATTGTTCGGCAGTCACAGCGACGTCGCTGACAAGATATGTACGTGTGACGCTGGTGTAGCGATAATGTTTGCTACGGCAGCGATCACCACATATCATTACAATGAAGGGGGCGGGTGCAATCGCATGCGACATCGCTAGCAATCGCTAGTGATGTCGCAGCATGTAAAGCACCCTTAAATGCACACTGAGTTCTTAAACGTAGTAAAAAATGTAAAACATAAGCCTCCATTTACTACACAGAGGACAAAATAGTTTTATTTTGGCCTCCAACTTGCCAGTATGCACCTCATGTAACTGTATATGACAGCTGAGGGTCACAAAAATGTATATTCTGTAGTATTACTTTTTGTACTTTGTATAGTGGATGGATATCCAGCCAGACTGTTGTCACTATTGGCTGTACAACACCTGAGTTTATATGCCCCACAGTAGCCACAAACAATATTTATAAGTGTTCATAATTATAGAACTTGATTACAAAGGTTCCTATGTTCCACTATGGATTTGGAGCCGGAGTAGTCTTGTTAGGTCTTTTGTCTCAACTTAAGAAAACCTATGTCACATGTCAGCTCCACATTGTAGTGTGTTTGATGTAAAGTGCTTGGTGTTTGACAGATCAATCTCTTTATAGTTACTCTGTGTAAGGCCTCTTTCACACGTCAATGATTCTGGTAGGTATGTGTTAATTTTTATACGTACCAGAATCACGTACGCACACACATTAAAAATCAATGGGTCTGCGCACACATAAGTGATTTTTCACTGACCGTGTCTCCGTCCGGCGTACACACGTGTCCGTCTGCTCCGCTTGGACATGTCCATTTTTCTGGCATCCCTGATGTCCCATGGACCACACTATGGTGTGATCCATCAAACATTTTCCAGAAAAACACGAACATTGAAAATAAAAAGCTTTTTATACTTATCTTCTCCAGCGACGCTGTCTTCAGCCTCTCCTGCCTCCTCCTTCCAGCCCTGCTGTTTATTCTCATGCATATTCATTTATGCATGGAGCAGCTGACCCAGAAGTAGCTGCAGCATAGGGTCAGCGGTGGCGGGAAACACAGCAGAGCCGAAGAGTTCAGCACCACAGACAGCAGCAGCGGGGACAGGTGAGTATATGGATAGCATATGGATAACCCACGTGTGCCGTGAATCATGGCACACGGAGGGACATATCCATTTTTAACACATCAGTGAAAAACGTCTGTGTTTTTCACTGACGAATGAAACAGGCCTAAGGCAGGTGCGATGTCGGTGGGGTCAAATTGAAAATGACGTACTTCCGGCATCGCATGCGACATCGTAGTGTGTAAAGGCTCGATGATACGATTAACGAGCGCAAAACCGTCGTAATCGTATCATCGGTGCAGCATCGGCGTAATCCATAATTACACTGACGCGACGGTCCGATGTTGTTCCTCGCTCCTGCGGCAGCACATATCGTTGTGTGTGAATTCGCAGGAGCGAGGAACATCTCCTACCGGTGTCACTGCGGCTTCCGTAGGATATGCGGAAGGAAGGAGGTGGGCGGGATGTTTACATCCCGCTCATCTCCGCCCCTCCACTCCTATTGGCCGCCTGCCATATGACGTCGCAGTGACGCTGCACGACCCTCCCCCTTAATAAGGAGGCGGGTCGCCGGCCAGAGCGACGGTCGCAGGACAGGTGAGTCCATGTGAAGCTGCCGTAGCGATAATGTACACAAGGATATCGCTGCTGCGACGGGGCGGGGACTATCGCGTGCGACATCGCAGCATCGGCTTGCGATGTCGCAACGTGCAAAGCCCGCCTTCTCACTTGCGATTTTCTCGCAGTAGTGCAATGCGAGAAATTCTCGCATTGCACTCGGACACATGTTATTCAATGATTCAGCTCTCATCTGCTATTTTTTTCTCACTCCAAATCGGACTGAGAAAAAAATCGCAGCATGCTGTGATTTGGAGAGTTTCTCGCACGAGTCTCTCCAATGCAAGTCTATGGGTGCATACGGACCATCCTAGTGACATGCGTTTTTTACAATAGATTTCACGCATGTAGCAGAGAACAATGTAAATTCTTCTGTACATAACATTACATGAGTAGTAGCTGCTGAGGGTAAAAAGTGATTGCACACTGACAGCATACTGACAGCACACTGATGACTAGTGAACTAAAATCGGCCGACTTTTTTTCCTGCTACTCGGCCCGATTTTACACGCATAAATGTGATTCCAGCCTTAGGCTGGATTCACATGAACGTATGAAAAAACAGTCCCATTCTCATCCAGGAGACTCGGATGAGTGGTATCCATATGGTATTCAGTCTGTACTGCCAGTGCTATGCGAGTGGGTGAATTTTTCCTCACTTGTCATCGGTGGGGTGTCAATATTCTGTACGTGTACAATCTGAATTTTTCACAGCAACTATTAGTCATTTACCATTATTTACAGGACCATTTATAGTGTTCTGTGCTAATGATAGAAATGTATCCATAAAAACGGATGTCACTAGATTGGTCCGTGTGGCGCCTGTTTTTTTTCTCGCACCTATTGACTAAGTATTGGCGAGTCTTGCACAATTTCAGCAACAAATCGCAGCATGTTGTGACTTTTCTCTCATGCAGAATCTGGATGAGAAAAAAGCTGACCAACTGCTCTGGCTCATTGACTAACATTGGTCCGAGTGCATATGTGATATTTTCTCACATTGCACTCTCCCGAGTCATAGGATCGTGTGAGCGTACCGTAAGGGAAAGAAACTCGGGTACAAAAAAGGAGAAAATGGGTGGAAAATTCTGAAAGAAAGAAACAACAAAAAAAAAACACAAGAAGCTGAGAGAGATCTAAGGCCAGTATCACACTTGCAAGTGTCTTGCGTGTAACTCGAGCGAGTCTCTCATTGCATCAACCAGTATGGCCGCACACTCTCTGGACAGGAGTGTCTCAGCTGCATAGAGATACATGCAACCGAGCTGCTCCTGTCAGGAGAGTGTGCCGAGTGACTCAATGAGAGACTTTCGCGAGTTACACGCCAGGCACTAGCAAGTGTGACTCTGGCCTAAGCAAAAGAAAAATTCCAGGCTAACTGCTGGTAAATCGGCAATTAACTAACTGAACTCAGGATTGCAGGACTAAACCGCGAGTGCCGACTAATTCCCCGGCAATTGCGGTTCAGTTTGTGTCACAGCTGCGGACAGGCCGTGCTGAACTCCGGAGCTCAGGTGAGAGCTCCGGAGTTCAGCCCGGCCTGTCCACAGCTGTCATGAACTGAACCGCAATCGCTGGGGAATCAGTCGGTGCTCGCGGTTCAGTCCTGCAAACCCCGAATTCAGTCCAGGCTGCACTATGGAGCTCAGGTGAGAGCTCCGGAGTTCAATGCAGGTAACCGCAGCCAGGCCTGGTATTACTGGCAGTTCCTCCGGTAGCCAGTCCGACACTGGTCCCGATATGCGTGGTGGTAACCTTGGATACCTATGCTACTGTAATGCCCAACACATAAGGTAAGTGACAGCTTACACTTATTACATATTGGGATAAGATCTTGGAGCTGGGGATACCATGTTTTGACCTGTCTCAGGTCAATCATATCTGCGTTTGGTCCTGTGTTTATATGGAAGGTGTCTATATTGAAATGATACAGATACCTTCTCTACACAGGACCAAGTGCACATATGATTAAGACCTGTGACAGGTTGAAATGTCATACTTAATGCTCCAGAAGGCCACCATCAGGGCATTACAACCATTACTGGTTTATGTGGCCTGGTGAAGAGGGGGGCACGGAGTAATTACTTAGCTTTATTAAGTCCCGGGCCCTAGTTACAGCCGCAGCAGAGGTGGCCAGCTGTGCCACTACACATGGCTAATTTGCATGCAAACCACATCAGGGGAATCACATGCAAATTAGCCATGTAGTGGCTCCAGGGGCAGTGGGGCAAAGCAGGGCATGTCATCCCGCGGCCCAGCATGCAGCAGCATGATGAGGCAATCACCCTGCGACCTCATCACACTGCTGCAAGCAACCGTGAAGGTGGTGAGGACGTGGCAGCTGGTTGAGAAAGGGCACACATCCAGCTGAAAAGCATCGCAGCACAGAGAGGACGCCATGCTATGTGGGAGCCTGGGAGGGTGAGTAAAATGTTTTATTTTTGCGTTAGAAACAGAACAGAGTCATATTTACCAGGATGAGGGCATATATACCAGGAGGGGACCAGGATGGGGGACAGATATACCAGGAGAGAGACATATAAATCAGGATGGGGACATATATACCAGTAGGGGGTATTTACTATGAAGAGAACAGGAGGGGCATTTATTCAAGGAGGGGCCCAAAGGAGGGACATATAAACCATGAGGGGTACACATATACCAGGAAGGGCCCAGGAGCAGAATATATATATTCCATGAGAAGCCCAAGAGGGGGCCAAATATACCAGGAGGGGCCCAGGAAGAGGACCTATATACAATGAGGAGGACATATATACCAGGAAGGGGACACAAACAAGGATGGGGACATATATACCAGAATAGGCCCAGGGGGTGGACATATATACCATGAGGAGCCCAGGATGGGACATATAAACCAGGATGGGGTCAAATAGATCAGGATGGGACATATATACCAGGAGGAGCCCAAGAAGGGGACATATATACCAGGAGGAGAACATATTTGCTTGGAAGGGGACAAATAAATCAGAATGAGGACATATATACCAGGATGGACCCAGGAGGGTGACATATATACCAGAAGGGGCCCAGAATAGGGACATATATACCGGGAAGATGACATATATACCAGGAGGAGGACATATATACCAGATGGAGGACATATATACCAGGAGGGGCCTAGGATGGGGACACGTATACCAAGTAGGGACATATATACCAAGAGGGGCTCCGGACAAAGATATATACCACGAGGTGGACTTATATAAAATATATAAATATGGCTTTCATTGATACAAAGCATAAGGCTAACAAAAATAAAGGTTGAAAACATGATTGACAGGAGAAAGAATGGATGAAATAGGAGGATGGACATAATAATCCTGTACTTATCCCCAATGAAGTATCAGGAAACTGATAATAGAATGCACAATAAGTATAACCAATAAAAGCACTTATATCAATAAAATAAATCAGGTATTTCATTTACCCCCATTGGTTTCAAAGTGTTTAATTTATAGATCCAGTACGTTTCTTTTTACTAAGCGCCTACAACCTATTGGGAATATTTAGAGGGTTTTGATCAATGGGGGTAATTTTTAGGGAGATATGTTTATTATGTAGAATAGTGCAATGTCTGGACAAACCATGCTGTAAAAACCCAATTTTTATATTATGTCTATGCGAGTTAAGTCTATTGTGTAGAGCATGTGTTTTTCTGCCAACATATTGCTTACCGCAGTCACAGTCTATCAGATAGACCACAAAATCGGATTGACAGGTGAGCAAATTTTTAATTTGAAAAGTTTCAGGACAAGACGGGGAGGTGAACGTGATTCTATTGTGCTGTATCGATTTGCAACAAAGGCAATTATTAGTGTAACAGTTAAAGGAGCCAGCCCCCAAAAAGAATTTTTTCTTTTCCCCTGATTCAATTTTCTTGGAGCTAAAATATTTCTGATAGATCTACGAAACTGATACTCGGGTGGTGAGGAAGGACCTGTTTCAAAATGGGATAATTTTGTAAAATGTTCCAATGCTTTGTCTTTGTAATATAGAGGTTATCAGAACTAAAAACAGTCACAAAGTTAGACGCAAAGTCATGAGTGTTTAGGCCGGAGCCACACGGGGCACTACTGCGATCCTTCGCATGACATACGGCTCACGCTGGCAGCACAGCGGGAGTCGAGTGTCACTGAGACTGAGGCCCGATCGTGCGATCGGACCACAGCTGTGGGGGGCGAGCCAGCTCTGAAGAGGGGCGGGCCGGCTCTGAGGAGGGGCGGGTCGGCGCTGAGGAGGAGAGAGAGGGATTTATTTCCCTCTCTCCTCCATTGCCGGCTATTGCCATTCTCGCCCTGCACTCGTAGTACACCGGTGTACTGCGAGTGCAGTGTGATTTTTCTCTCGCCCCATAGACTTGAATGGGTGCGAGAGACTCTAGGATTGCATTACAGTCGCAGCATGCTGCGATTGTTTTCTCGGTTCGATTAGGGCTGAGGAAATAATTGCTCATGGGTGCTGGCACATAGGCTAGTATTGGTCCGAGTGGAATGCGATGTTTTATCGCATTCCACTCGCTCCAATTTTCATGCCGTGTGTCTTAGGCCTTAGAAGAAGAAATCGCACGCATTGACCTATATTTGGCTTCCTTCTGATTGTTTATATACAGTACTTATTGTACATTCTACTATCAGTGCCCTGATACTTCATTGGGGATAAATTCAGGATTATTAGGTCCATCCCCCTATTTCATCCATTCTTTTAGTCTTGTCAATCATGTTTTTAACGTTTGTTTTTGTCAGTCCTATATGTTTTGTATCAATTACAGCCATGTTTAAATATAAATAGCTGGGTGTGCAAATTATTAACTATGCAGCATTTTTCCTTTAATGGAGCAAATATTTTTTTTGCATAGTTTTTGTTAGCACCTCTCCATTTATTTATATTTACTAGCATGTAGTGCCAACTACTTCTTTCTTAAGTGTTTTAAGTGTTGGGAAGAGCAGTGTGTGTGGGGATATTATACAGTGGGTCAGTGTGTGTATGGGGGATATTATACAGAGTGGTAGTGTGTGGGGGGATGTTATACAGAGGGGCAGTATGTGTGGGATGATATTATACAGAGGAAAGCGTGGGTGGGGGTAGTATACTGAGGGGCAGCTTGTATGAGGTATATTATACAGAGGGACAGTTTGCGGGGATATTATATTGAGGGGCAGTGTGTTTGTGAGGATATTATACATAGGGGCAGTGTGGGAGAGATATTATGGAAAGGGGCAGAGCAAAGGGGATGCATTATGAAGAGGGGTGGTGCAGAGGGTGTATTATGGAGAGGGGTGGCATATTATTCATTTTCTGAGGGAAATACTTAATTTTCTGGAACAATTGCAAGCATGCTAACACTTTTGGCCATGACTGTATCTACACTACCGTTCAAACATTTGGGGTCATTTAGATATTTCCTTATTTTTGAAAGAAAACCACATTTTTTCCAATGAAGCTAACATTAAATTAAACAGAAACACACTCTATACATTGGTAATGTGGTAAATGACTATTCTAGCTGCAAACGTCTGTTTAATACAATATCCGTGCGGCGTCCTCGCGTGTCCGTGTGCTTCGCACGGAGACATGTCCATTTTTTCAGGCATCACTGATGTCCTACGGACCACACTATGGTGTGATCCATGAAAAATGTACCAGAAAAACACGTACATTGAAAATAAAAAGCTTTTTAGACTCACCTTCTCCAGTGACGTTGTCTTTAGCCTCTGCTGCCTCCTCCTTCCAACCCGGCTGCTTATTTTCATGCATATTAATTTATGCATGGAGCAGCCGACCCAGAAGTACACTACATTTTAGGGTCTCTTAGATATTGCCTTATTTTTGAAAGAAACTTAAATTAAACAGAAATACACTCTATACATTGTTAATGGGGTAAATGACTATTCTAGCTGCAAACGTCTGATTTTTAATGTAATATCTATGTGACGCCCTGACAAAATCAGGGTGTCACAGATGACTGTATCCCTCCAGGGTGCAGGAATCGCCTTCTCCTTGGAATTCCACCAACACCTCACACACAGGGACAACACCAGCCACAAAAGCCTAGTCAACCCCCCCCCGGGACAAGAGGAGCACACCAGTGGGCGGAGCCAGGCAGATGGTGATGCCCACCTAGGGGTTATGAGGTGTCAGGGGAGGGAACAAGACAGTTTAGTGCTGCCAGAGGAAGTGAGATGAGTGTAGTGTGGTCGGGGGTTGGAGCTCTCGGACTACCTGAGCTGACTAGGTGGCAGACGGCAGAGATGGGCCACAGGCGACGAAGATCCGATCGCGGTTGACCTTAAGTGGACCGGGGCAGGGTTGTAGCCCACCAGTGCCGACAGCGGGAATCCGGTCCGGAGGCCGTGTACAGTTGGGGTACCTGGACCCCAGAGCAAGGACAACTTTACACACCTTACTAATTTACCAGCAGGGGACAAGATTCCATGTCTTGTCCCACGGATAGCCCAGATAGAGCAAGACGGCAGCCCAACGCGGGGGATAGGGTGGCTGCATGTGCCTACAGAAATCCCAAGGGTCAGTTCTTGCGGGCCACAGCTCCCACAGCAAAGACACAGGGAGCGGACTTTCCCCGTTTCATGCGGACTAGTCACCACACAGGAAAACAACACCAAAACTGCAGGAGGAAGGGCCCCTGCCCTGTCAGCCCGTGTGTGGGACCCCAGCACACCCCTCCAGAGGCTACCGGCTTCCGGCCTTGGTTTACAATACGGACTCTGTGTGTTTACTGATCTTCCAAATCAGCACCAGCAAATCCAGCACCACGACTACCAACTGTGAGTTCCCTGTTTCCTGCCGCCTAAAGACTGCTCCCTGCAACCCTTCACAATACCCTGGGCTCCGGGACTACACCTCCTCTACCCGTGGAGGGGATCCCAACTTGCTGCCCCGCTCCATTAGCCCCAGGCACCCACATACAAGGCAACGGCAGTGTCACCATCCCTCACCACAACCCATGGGTTGTGTCGCTGACAAAAACGCTCTCTCCTGTAAATAATCCCTTTTTCACTCGTGGGCGACGGAGGGCTGCGCAAGCCCGGATCTGGCTGTCACTCAAGCCACAGCCATCGCCCGGATCCGAGCACTTGAGCAGCCCCCCCCAGTTGTGGTCTGTCCCCCGCCCTTGACATCTACATAGGTGTATAGAGGCCCATTTCCAACAACCACCACTCCAGTGTTATAATGGAACATTGTGTTTGCTAATTGTGTTAGAAGGCTAATGGATGTTTAGAAATCCCTTGAAAACCCTTGTGCAAGTATGTTTGCACAGCTGAAAACAGTTTTGCTGATTAGAGAAGCTATAAAACTGACCTTCCTTTTAGCTAGTTGATAATCTATAGCATTACATTTGTTGGTTCTATTAAACTCTCAAAATGGTCAGAACAAGAGAACTTTCATGTGAAACTCAACAGTCTATTCTTGTTCTTAGAAATGAAGGATGTTCCATGTGAGAAAATGCCAATAAACTGAAGATTTCTTACAACAGTGTGTACTACTCCCTTCAGAGGAGAGCACAAACAGGCTCTAACCAGAGTAGAAAGAAGTATGAGGCCCCGCTGCACAACTGAGCAACAAGACAAGTACATTAGTCTCTCTAGTTTGAGAAATCAATGCCTCACAGGTCCTCAACTGGCAGCTTCATTAAATAGTACCCGCAAACGCCAGTGTCAGTGTCTACATGGAAGAGGCGACTCCGGGATGCTGGCCTTCAGGGCAGAGTGGCAACACCTCAAACTTCGATTCGTCTGTCCATAACACTTTTTCCAATCTTCCTCTGTGTTCTTTTGCCCATATTAATCTTTTCCTTTCATCAGCCAGTCTCAGATATGACTTTTTCTTTGCCAGCGTAATGGATACACAGGGTGGATGAAGAACAATTCTATTCACTTTTTTTTGTATTAGGTGAAATACAGTTAGGTCCAGAAATATTTGGACAGTGACACAAGTTTTGTTATTTTAGCTGTTTACAAAAACATGTTCAGAAATACAATTATATATATATAATATGGGCTGAAAGTGCACACTCCCAGCTGCAATATGAGAGTTTTCACATCCAAATCGGAGAAAGGGTTTAGGAATCATAGCTCTGTAATGCATAGCCTCCTGTTTTTCAAGGGACCAAAAGTAATTGGACAAGGGACTCTAAGGGCTGCAATTAACTCTGAAGGCGTCTCCCTCGTTAACCTGTAATCAATGAAGTAGTTAAAAGGTCTGGGGTTGATTACAGGTGTGTGGTTTTGCATTTGGAAGCTGTTGCTGGGACCAGACAACATGCGGTCTAAGGAACTCTCAATTGAGGTGAAGCAGAACATCCTGAGGCTGAAAAAAAAGAAAAAATCCATCAGAGAGATAGCAGACATGCTTGGAGTAGCAAAATCAACAGTCGGGTACATTCTGAGAAAAAAGGAATTGACTGGTTAGCTTGGGAACTCAAAAAGGCCTGGGCGTCCACAAATGACAACAGTGGTGGATGATCGCCGCATACTTTCTTTGGTGAAGAAGAACCCGTTCACAACATCAACTGAAGTCCAGAACACTCTCAGTGAAGTAGGTGTATCTGTCTCTAAGTCAACAGTAAAGAGAAGACTCCATGAAAGTAAATACAAAGGGTTCACATCTAGATGCAAACCATTCATCAATTCCAAAAATAGACAGGCCAGAGTTAAATTTGCTGAAAAACACCTCATGAAGCCAGCTCAGTTCTGGAAAAGTATTCTATGGACAGATGAGACCAAGATCAACCTGTACCAGAATGATGGGAAGAAAAAAGTTTGGAGAAGAAAGGGAATGGCACATGATCCAAGGCACACCACATCCTCTGTAAAACATGGTGGAGGCAACGTGATGGCATGGGCATGCATGGCTTTCAATGGCACTGGGTCACTTGTGTTTATTGATGACATAACAGCAGACAAGAGTAGCCGGATGAATTCTGAAGTGTACCGGGATATACTTTCAGCCCAGATTCAGCCAAATGCCGCAAAGTTGATCGGACGGCGCTTCATAGTACAGATGGACAATGACCCCAAGCATACAGCCAAAGCTACCCAGGAGTTCATGAGTGCAAAAAAGTGGAACATTCTGCAATGGCCAAGTCAATCACCAGATCTTAACCCAATTGAGCATGCATTTCACTTGCTCAAATCCAGACTTAAGACGGAAAGACCCACAAACAAGCAAGACCTGAAGGCTGCGGCTGTAAAGGCCTGGCAAAGCATTAAGAAGGAGGAAACCCAGCGTTTGGTGATGTCCATGGGTTCCAGACTTAAGGCAGTGATTGCCTCCAAAGGATTCGCAACAAAATATTGAAAATAAAAATATTTTGTTTGGGTTTGGTTTATTTGTCCAATTACTTTTGACCTCCTAAAATGTGGAGTGTTTGTAAAGAAATGTGTACAATTCCTACAATTTCTATCAGATATTTTTGTTCAAACCTTCAAATTAAACGTTACAATCTGCACTTGAATTCTGTTGTAGAGGTTTCATTTCAAATCCAATGTGGTGGCATGCAGAGCCCAACTCGCGAAAATTGTGTCACTGTCCAAATATTTCTGGACCTAACTGTATTATCATATGCCCTAATTAAATCAATGTAATAATCCAGCTCAAAACAAGGCAAGTTTAAAATAAATAAATAAATAGTATGAGTAACAATTTGTGGGGGTTTTTGTTATATTTTTTTTAAAGAAAATTAACCTTCGCACTCATTTCTGTATACACTAGGGGAGTGGTGTAGACGCGTGGATTAGCCTATTGTTTTACAAACTAGCCCATTGTTTCTGTACATAATAGTAACTTTATTCAAACACTGTTCACACAGAAAGCTAAAATTATCCTGTAATCAGTGTCTAAATGTTATCACTTACTTAAAGCCAGCGATACACACTCAATAGAGTTTTCTGCTCAGAAACCTGTAGTGTGAATGTGTACAATTCATTTGTATCATCCTTGAATTCTCCAGTATGAATGGAAAAATTGTATTTGTAATGCAAAGCAATGAGCACATAGGATGTGAGACTGAAGGGCCATGTTCCGATTTAAAGTAAACGCTACATATCTCCTGCTGAGTTTATTTGGGCAGAATATTTGCAGCATTCAACAGTTCAGGTAAAGATGATGCCATTTCATGAAAACACATGTCCACTGTGCGTTTAAAGACACTGTTCAAATGTGTGTTTTTGTTTTGTTTTGTTTTTTGGGGGGGAGCGTTTATTTTCCCTACAGGCTTCTGTCGTGAGCAAAAAAATAGTGTATGGAAAAAAATCCAATTGCGGTTTAAACTGCTGAATCACAGCTTTTCTACAATAAAAAGTGCATTAAAAATGTGGCATCAAATTTGTACCAAAAGCACAAAAAAGGGAAAATTCATTAACAATAATGTAAAATCATAGCAGTTTGCTGCTGCATATTATGGTGGAGACACTTACTGAAGAGAAAAAACCAGGAAAGAAAATACAGTTTTCACATGTAGAAATGGGCATATCGGCAGCATTGTTTCTCAGTGGTTTCATACTAATTTGGTAAGCACACTAAGGTCAACAGCTACAAAAGAGATTTCTCCCCATGTTTGTATAGTTTCCTGACACACTGCTAGTCATACTGATCCCCTTTACACACTGAGACTTTCTAGCGATCCCACCAGCGATCCCAACCTGGCCGGGATCGCTGGAAAGTCTCTGGTGAGCTGTCAAACAGGCAAACCTGGCCAACGTTGCACCAGTGATACGGACCTGCAGAATGACCTAGCTGGCCATTGGGGACGTGTCAAAGCAGCTATTTGAAAGGGAAGTCGCTAACGAAGTCGTTGTAACGGTGTCAAACACAATGATGCATGCTGCACAGCGGGAAACAAAGGACCAAAAAATGTTCCTGAGAGATGTGTAGCGATCAGCGACCTCACAGCGGGGGCCAGGTCAATGATGCGTTTCACACACTGCAATGTCGCTTAGGAGGTCGATATTACGTCACAAAACCGGTGACGTTACAGCGATATCGCTAGCGATGTTGCAGTGTGTAAAGGGGCCTATAGAGAATTTAGTTTGTGAGCCCCAATGAGGACAGTTATGATAATGTCTGTAAAGTTCTGTGGAACTAATTGCGATATATAAGTGAGCAAAACAAACACACGTAGGAAAGTGGCTTTGGCCCAGGGGTGTACATAGAAACCGTAGCCTCATAGCAAAAGTTTGAATGGGCCCCCCAAAAAAGATAAATTATAAAGTCATTCTTAAATTCAGGCATGTATGGATTATAGGTCAAACATTGTACAAGAAAGAGATAGCCCTGAAATAGAAGTTCCATAATACAATGTGCTATTATACATCAAGTCATAATACATTGTGCCATGTGTCATAATACAAGTTTCCATGTACCATAATACACATTGCCATGTGCTATTATTACATATCATGCCATAATACATTGTGCCATAATAGATTGTGTCATGTGCCATTATACATTATGCCATAAAACATTCTGCCATTAACAAATCATGCCATGCTCAATTACACATCAAGCCATAATACAGTGTGCCATGTGCCATAATATACAGCACAATGTGCCATAATACATGGCGCCACAAAACAATGTGCCATGAGACATTGTTTCATGTGTCATTATATATATATATATATATATATATATATATATATATATATATATATATATATATAAAATAATGTTGCAGCTTGCCCATGCCCCACAGACAAAGTAGATAGCTGGCTGGCCATTATTATTACTATCATTTAATCATTTATTTCTAAGTAGAAGACCTGCCCAGTGGCATAACTAGAGTCTGATGGGCCCTCCCCCACATGTTGGTTTGCTGTATGGGGCATTGTGACATTATAAATCCTATAAAGACACTGTAATACTATTGTATGTTCTGAGGATTTCGATAGCGTTAGGGCAATGACAACCAGAGACGAGTTCTTGGTACGAGATGTTTATAATATGTAACCACGGTAGGTACACAACGGAACAAACACAGTAGAACAAACACACGAAATACCTTCCCGAAACGGAGCGGAGGGAATTCCCGGGGCCACGCACCGGACTCCCCCAGGGAGACCACTAGAGCGAACCCCTATACAGGGACTGTCCGGCAATCACCCCGGAAGGCCTAAATGCGCAGCAGCCGGGACACAAGGGGCAAATGGTAAAGTCCAGAAGTGTCCGTACGGGATGATAGTCCAGAGTGGTTATGAACCGGAAGGAACCGGGCAGAAGTTCTGACCGAAGACGGCAGACGGAGTCCGGGCACAGCTTGAACAAACCGGGTATGGTCCAGAGTCGGTCGGTAGTCTTTTAGGAGGATCCAAGGGCAATCAGGATTTAGAAGCAGCAAGGCAGGAGCACACAGCAAGCAGTATACTCAGGCACTGGACTAGGCTTAGAGGCGGCCTTTTAAGCAGCTGGACAGGAAGTAGGGCAACAGAACAGTAAACTCCATGTTAACTGAGGGCAAGCTCTTTCAAAAGAGAACTGGAAAACCCGGAAACCTGACAGACACACAGATTGCTTCTACCCCTTCATTAGGTAGTAATGTCCCCCCTCTTGTACTAATGTCCCCTATCCTGGGCTACTTCCTAGTAAATATGTCCCCTATCCTGGTATATACAGTACGTCCCCATCCTGGGCCCATCTTGGTATATTTTACCAAAACGTCCAGTATTAATTAAAAGCTTCATGAAACTAAACCACTTCACCCATACCCCATAGAATGACTCCCGGGGTAAATAACATGAAATAACGTTTAAACAATCACAAAATTTATAGATAAAATCCAAATTCTTTATTGAAAAACAAATAATTGTATTCAAACAGGAGAACACACCAAGGAGGGATAGATATTATGCCTATATTGAAACGCACAAGGTTAGCCAAATAATTGTTTTACCAGAATCTAAAAAAAAAACAACTAAAAAGCATTCACAGTATAGAAATATTTTATCACAGATTTCATAAGAAATACTAAGTAGACAGTTATACTCAAATTATCAAAGTGTTCCCCCTCTTGCAACCCCAAATTCAAGGAAAGCATGATCACTGAGTCCCAGTGTCCCTGCTACCCTTAGTCCCTTAACCATATCCTCATTGTTTGTTAGGACTAGGTCCAAGATGGCTGTTCCCCTTGTATTTTCTTCTACCAGCTGGGAGATGTTGTTTGCAAGGCAGGATAAAAATTGGATAGAGCCTTTACTCTTACCTGTGAGGGTTTCCCTATGAATGTCTGGGTAGTTGAAATCTCCCATGATCACTATTTCATGTTGTTTTTTTTTGAGAAAGTGGTCATTTGACATGAAAAAATGTCATCCATATTATCTGATTGACCCGGTTGGTCTGTAATAAACACCTATTATCATATCCTTCTCCTTGTTTACTCCATGAATCCTTAACCAAATTTTTTCTAATAGATTCTCATTCTCTGAAACTTTATTTCTGTGGGGATGTGTTCTTTTTTGACATACAGTGCAACTCCTCTTTTTTTTAGTTCTATTCTTTTTGAATAGATAATGTTAGGGTGAACTCTTAATCAGAGATCACTAGTTGCCTACTGCCTGGTCTAATTGGTGTGGATCGAGTGCATGCTTGAAAAATGAGATCAGACAGTCGGATATTCATCTTTCCTCGACAGAAGTCAGCCCATGCTCTGCTTTATTACAACTGAGCTTGCTCTGATATAACTTTGCCAAGGGGCATGGTCAGCCCCACAGTGAGCATACTTGGATGTGTCCATTGGTCAGTTGGTTGAACAATGTGTTAGTCCATGAGCTGATTGGTGGGCATCATTGTAGGCGGGTCTATGACATCATCGGATGGATCCATGGTGATGGTGATGGGAGGGACATCATCTGGTGGATCCATGCTGATGGTAGGGTCTGTGATGTCATCGGGGGCCATCTTGGCTTCCTTTTAAGAGTGACTGGCTTATGTATAGATAATTAATTTCATTGAACACACTTCCCACAGTGCTCTATGTTCAGAGGTTAATTAAGTATTTCATCTTATGGCTCTCCTCAACAGTTCTATCCCTCCATTTGTGTGTTTCAATCGGGCCTATCACTCCACCACGTTACTGTGATGCCGATGACATTATAATTTTCCTTCTGTATTAGGAGCTCTGGTTCTCCTTGTTTGTTTCCCATGCTTTGTACATTTGTGTAAAAACATTTTAGTTTGTGCTCTTTTGTTCCCCTTTTCTTAGATTCCTTCTGCGTATCCTGTCTACCCCATAGACTATTGTAGCTCCAAGTGCTTTCCATGAAAAACAAGGATATGAGAAAAACTGATGTGTAAACAAGAAGACTGAGAGGAGACTTAATGGCTGTCTACATATATCTCAAGGGCTGTCACACTGTACACAAGGAAAGACTAAAAGCAATAGTATGAAACTGATTGGGAGGAGACACAGATTATGCATTAGAAAAAAATATTTTGGCAGTGAGGGTGATCTACGAGTGGAACAGGCTGCCACAAGAGGTAGTGAGTTCGCCTTCCTTCAATGGAAGTCTTCAACAGAGGCTGGACAGACATATGTGTGGGATGATATAGTGAATCCTGCTGGGAGCAAGCGTTGGACACGATGACCCTGGAGGTCACTTCTAAAGGGTACTTTACACACTGCGACATCGCTAGCGATCTCGCTAGCGATGTGAAATTCTAGATCGCAAGTGCGATCTTTTGAGAGCTCACATAGGTCATTTTACGCATGTGTAATCTCAAAAGATCGCACTTGCGATCTAGAATTTCACATCGCTAACGAGATCGCTAGCAATGTCGCAGTGTGTAAAGCACCCTTAACTCTACCATTTTATCATTCTATCTAAGACAGCACTTAGTTTCCTGCTTCTGGAATTGGTAAACTCTGTAGCATTTATAACTGAAAGATTGAAACAGACCTATATTTAATGGCAATAAATCTGGTCACAATCAATATCGACTAATATACCAAGAGCAAGTAGTACTTGTTTTCTTACATTCCTGTGGAGCTATCATTGGCAGTATGTGCATAGTCATTAATCTCCAAATGGTTTAATCACGGTCAATGATAATTTTTATGTCCACATCAATAATACCATCAAATTACATACAGCGAGTGAAATAAAAATTGAACACATCACTGGTTTTCCAAGTAAATATATTTCTAAAGATGCTATTGATATGAATTTCTCACCAGATGTCGGTAACAACCCATCCAATGCACAAGCAAAGAAATCAAACCATAGATGCCAATAAATTGTGTAATTATGAGAAATGACAAAGGAAAAAATATATTGAACATGCTTTCTGAAATGTATTAATATTTTGTACAAAGGTCTTTGCTGGTAATGACAGCTTGAAGATGCTTCCTGTATAGAGAAACTACTGGCATACATTGCTCAGGTGTGACTTTGGCCCATTATTTCATACACTCTTCAAATCCTGAAGGCTAAGTGGGTTCCTTGTATGAACTTTGAGCTTAGCAGGTTTATTTTCTTTCTCTGAAACAAATTGAAAGTTTCCTTGACTGTGTGTTTGGGATCATTGTCTTGCTGAAATAGCCACCTTCTTTTTCATCTTCATCATTCTAGTAGATGGCAGCCAATTTTTTATAAGTCTTGGTACCTTTGTCCATTCATCCTAGCATCAATTATATTGCGTTTCCCAGTGCCGTATGTTGAAAAAGAGCTCCACACTATGATGTTTCCATTTTCAATCTTGACTGTTGGTATGGTGTTTTTAGGGTGATATGCAGTTCCTTTTGGCCTTCAATAACGGTGTGTATAATGGCATCCAAAGAGTTTAATTTTGGTCTCCTCTGACCAGACTATTTTCTCCCAGTATTTCACAGACTTCTCTAAATGTTGTTGATCAAACTTTAAACATGCTAATGTAAGGGGTGGACGGACCCCTTACACGGAGGCGCAGTTTTCCCCCTGAAGATACCCCACGCTGGGGGTAACTAAAGATGTTAATGTTAATTGTGTTTGACAGTTTTGATGGGTTTCCCCCCCCCCTAGATGTCAGGGTGGGATGGCTGTCCCCATAGGAAAAGTACAGGAGAGAGGAGGAGCCGGACAGTCTAGGGGGAGGGTGGGAGGTTGCTGTAGGAAGAATCAGAGGAAAGGAGTTCAGTTTCTGCTGGGACGGGGGAGAAGGAGCAACGGGGGCAGAGTGTGGGAGCGACTGTGGCCAATAGTCAGAGAGAGAAAAAGGAAAGTGTCCTGATCGGGAGCCAGCAGTGTAAAGGTGGGACCCGAAGAGACCTAGCCGGCGAAGCAGAAGTGTGTGGGTCAAGTCTGCATGCAGCCGGAGTGTGAGCCTAGGTAAAGGAAACGAGAGTAGCCGGGCAAGGCCCCGGAATAGAGAAAACAGGAACAGTTTCCCCGGCAGGAATTGTGATTTGACGCTGCAAGATTTGTGTACCGAGACTGTTTCTTTGAAGATTCTGTGCAATAAAATGCCTTTTGGTTCAGCTGATGCCTGCCTGCGGAGTTTTCCCGAGTCTGTCAGCGTGCTCCTGTCATCCACACTCTGCCCCACAAAACATTCCCCTGTCCCAATAGTGACAGCTGGGCCGGGGGTTAGCCTGTCGCCCAAAGGGACCACGACTACACCCCCCGAGGCACCCCCGGCACCCCGTTACACTTGAGCAAGATTTTTGTTCAGCAATGGAGTCTTGCATGGAGAGCGTGCATACAGGCCATTGAGGTTGAGGGCACTACTTATTGTTTTCTTTGAAACAATTGTACCTGCTGTAGAGATTTGCTCAGGTCAGGATGCAGTAAAAAGGCTCACACAGGCGTATAGTTAAAAACGTAAGGATTTTATTCAGACTTAGTTGACAGTCAGCAGTTCAAAGGGAAAAAAACAATCCAAAGTCCATTCTCTCAGCCCTGGTTGCTCCACATGACTTGTGCACACCCTTGCCTGGGTAGTTTACCAGTCTCTTAAATATAATCCCATACAAACACTGCCTGATAGTGTGAGACAGCAGTTCTCTCCTATAAAGCTGGTGTCACACATAACGACGACGACAACGACGTCGCTGCTACGTCACCATTTTCTGTGACGTTGCAGCGACGTCCCGTCGCTGTCGCTGTGTGTGACATCCAGCAACGACCTGGCCCCTGCTGTGAGGTCGCCGGTCGTTGCTGAATGTCCAGCTTCATTTTTTGGTCGTCACTCTCCCGCTGTGACACACACATCGCTGTGTGTGACAGCGAGAGAGCGACGAAATGAAGCGAGCAGGAGCCAGCACTGGCAGCTGCGGTAAGCTGTAACCAGCGTAAACATCGGGTAACCAAGGGAAGACCTTTCCCTGGTTACCCGATGTTTACGCTGGTTACCAGCCTCCGCTCTTGCTGCCAGCGCCGGCTCCTGCACTGTGACATGTGGCTGCAGTATGCATCGGGTAATTAACCCGATGTATACTGTAGCAAGGAGAGCAAGGAGCCAGCGCTAAGCAGTGCGCGCGGCTCCCTGCTCTCTGCACTGTGACATGTAGCTGCAGCACACATCGGGTTAATTAACCCGATGTGTGCTGCAGGAGAGCAAGGAGCCAGCGCTAAGCGCGGCTCCCTGCTCTCTGAACTGTGACATGTAGCTGCAGCACACATCGGGTTAATTAACCCGATGTGTGCTGCAGGAGAGCAAGGAGCCAGCGCTAAGCGCGGCTCCCTGCTCTCTGAACATGTAGCTCAGCGACCTTATGATCGCTGCTTCTGCTGTGTTTGACAGCTAAGCAGCGATCATAACAGCGACTTACAAGGTCGCTGTTACGTCACCGAAAATGGTGACGTAACAGCGACGTCGTTGTCGCTGTCGTTTAGTGTGACACCAGCTTTAGTCCAGTACCACACTGAGATCCTTATCCAGCCCAAGCTCTCTACAGATATGCACTGAACACCAAGCACCTTAGGGGTGCTTCACACACATCGATATCGCTGCTGAGATCGCTGCTGAGTCACGTTTTTTATGATGCAGCAGTGACCTCATTAGCGATCTCGCTGTGTGTGACACTGAGCAGCGATCTGGCCCCTGCTGTGAGATCGCTGCTCGTTACACACAGCCCTGGTTCGTTTTTTTATTGTTGCTCTCCCGCTGTGACGCACAGATCGCTGTGTGTGACAGCGAGAGAGCGACAAAATGAAGCGAGCAGAGAGCAGGAGCCGGCATCTGGCAGCTGCGGTAAGCTGTAAGCAGGGTAAACATCGGGTAACCAAGGTGATTACCCGATATTTACCATCGTTACCAGCCTCCGCCGCTCTCACGCTGCCAGTGCCGGCTCCCTGCACATGTAGCTGCAGTACACATCGGGTTAATTAACCCGATGTGTACTGTAGCTAGGAGTGCAGGGAGCCAGCGCTAAGCAGTGTGCGCGGCTCCCTGCTCTCTGCACATGTAGCTGCAGTACATGGCACTGGTGTACTCACTCAGGCAGTCAATGACAGAGTCTCTGCAGTGTTTGTGCTCTCTCCCCAGACAGTGTGATGGTGGCTGTCTTTCCCTGCACCTGATTTGAATGTTCTGACTCCTGTGGTTGCCTACCGGTAGTCCGCTCCCCGGCATATAGGTACCGAAGGAGCCCGTTTTGCCCGCAGGTGCTGGCCCTTAGATCTCTAGCCTATGGCGGTGGCTGTATATCCTCACGGTGTGGACTGTTGCCTTCTGTCAGGTCTTTGTTGTTAGGAAACCCCTGGGGTTCCGGTCACACTCGGATTTGACCGTTGTCGGCGGCTCCAAGCCTAGTCGGGGTCCGATGGCCCTGCCTGTGTGCTTAGCTTTACTCCGCTCCCCGGTTTGGTACCGGCGGGCCACCGCCCGACCCCGGTCCTACGGTTCTGCAGAGGTCCACTAACTCCTGCAGATGGCCACCACCATCTGCCAACCTTGCTGTTTGCGTCTGGGCTCCTACCCAGACACCGACAGTTTCTGACCTCTCACTTTCACTGTCTTCTCAGATCTGTGTCTTTTCCCGCCTCCAGGCCTGTGAACTCCTCGGTGGGTGGGGCCAACCGCCTGGCTCCGCCCCACCTGGTGTGGCCATCAGACCCTGGAGGGAGGCAACAAGGGTTTTTGTCTGACTGGTGTTACTGTCCAGGGGAAGGGGTGTGTAAGGTGTAATGTCTGTGACTACCTGGCTAGTCCATGGCGACAAACATGCCATCATCGGAAGACATTAGAGGAGCTGGGGGAAAGTAAGTATAATTGTCTATTTTTTTTTACTGTGTGTGGCGCCCGGGGTATTATATGTACCAGGATGCGGCCAAGATGGGGACATAAACTAGGCTGGGGCCATTATGGAAACATGTATACCAGGATGGGGCCATTATCGGGACATGTATACTAGGATGGGGACATATACTGTATACCAGGATGACGCCATTATGCTGACATATATATCAGGATGGGGCCATGGTGGGGTCATACATTATTATGTAGCCATGACGGGAACATATTCCAGGATCGGGCCATGAAGGAGCCATATATACCTGGATGGGGCCATGATAGGGACATATATACCAGGATTGGGCCATAAATACCAGGAAATAGCCATGATGAGGTCATACACCAGGATGGGGGACATATTTACCAGGAATTGACCCAGGATGGGTACCATTAGGACAAAATGGGGGTTAGTACTACAGATTTAAGGGGGAGGAGGGTAACTCGTATGCCTTTATAGGATTTAAAATGCTACAACGCCTCATACATCTGACCAACATGTGGGGGTGCCCAGGCTCAAAGTTTGCACTGGAGCCCATCGGACTCTAATTACGCCACTGATGGAAAGTAAAAAATGCTAATGTGAAGAAATCCTAAATCTATTCAAGTACATACACCTTTAAGGGCTCGTGCGCACGTTGCGTAATTGCATACATTTACGCTGCGTATTGCACTGCAGCGTAAATGCATGCGTCCTGTGTCCCCTGCACAATCTATGTAGATTGTGCATGATACGTGCACACGTTGCTTTTTTGAACTCAGCTATTTGGATGCCAAAATTTTGACCCAAATCCGTGCGTTCATAAAATGAACATGTCAATTAATTTGTGCGCTTTGGATGCAGCTCCCACTCTGTCTATGGTGGGGGCAGTAGCCATAGCACATGAATTCGGCATTTATTCTGCTGAAATACTGCATCCATTACGCAGTGGTTCTGCAGCGATTTGAAGCGCACATGTGCTGTCAAATCGCTGCAGAATATTCAGCAGGTATGTGCGAACAAGGCCTAAGATAGGTTCCCATGGTCAGTGTTACTCATGTTCCGGATGCTGCATATTTTTGCTGAGTCTAAAATGCTGCATTTTACAGTACAACAAAGTGGATGGGATCAAAGAAATCTCCCGTCTACTGTGCTTCTTCTTTATGCTGCGTAAACTCACCTGCAGTGCATGTTTCCAAGCCACAACATGTCAATTTTTCCTGCAGGAATGCTCAGTTTTCTGGGCAGATTTTTCCCATAGACTTGCATTAGATGCGGAAAATCTGCAGGTAAAAGACACACATGCGTTTTTGGTGCATTTACACAGTGGAAACGCACCAAAAAACATGGAATCCGTATCTAATGATGTCAATACCAGGAAGCTTCAAAAACAAAAATGCTTTATTTAAAGGACATACCAAACAGCCAAAAAGTAGCGGTAAAAACGCAGCATCAAAAATGTATACAACGCAAATAAACCAAGATGCTGAGATAGTGCAGAAATTCTGCAGCGTCAAAAACTCAACTGATCCTGATTGTAGGACCGTAGCCTTACATTTGAGTTTTTTGAGTATCAGTTCTATCTATGTTTTTTGACGGGTAAAACATGTACTTATTACAGCCTATGGGGCTATTCACATGTCTATGTTTTTTTTTTGCAGACTGATTTAGGCTACTTTCACACATCCGGTTTTTGCTCTGCGGCACAATATGGCGCTCTGCAGAAAAACCGCAACCGTTTTTTTTGCCGCCGGTTGCGTTTTTTTTTGCATAGACTTACATTAGTGCCGCATTGTGCCGCATGGGCTTGCGTTCGGTCTGGTTTTTGCCGCATGCGGCAGATTTAGCCGATGCCGCGGCCGGATAGAACATTGCCTGGAACGTTTTTTTGCTCCGGCAAAAAAAAACGCATCACGCTGCATCCGGCCGCTGCGGCGCATTTTTCAATACATGCCTATGGACGCCGGATGCGGCGCGATGCGGAAAAAAACGCATTCGGCCGCCGCATGTGGTTTTTTCCACTGCGCATGCTCAGTAGCATGCCGCAACCGGAAAAAAACGGACGGGCCGCATGTAAAAACTTATGCAAAGGATGCGGTGTTTTCGCCGCATCCGTTGCATAGGTTTCACAGCCAGATTGAGCCGCACTGCTCAAACCGGATGTGTGAAAGTAGCCTGATCCACACAAAATTACAGAGACGTGTTCGATTTTGATCTGAGTCTCAGATCAATCTCACCAATGTAAGGCGGGCTTTGCACATTACGACATCGCAAGCCGATGCTGCGATGTCGAGTGCGATAGTCCCCGCCCCCGTCGCAGGTACGATATCTTGTGATAGCTGGCGTAGTGAACATAATCGCTACGCCAGCTTCACATGCACTCACCTGCCATGCGACCATCGATCTTCCTAAGGAGGCGGGTTGTGCGGCGTCATAGCGACGTCACACGGCAGGCGGCCAATAGCGGCGGAGGGGCGGATATGAGCAGGATGTAAACATCCCATCCACCTTCTCATTGCAGCCTGGAGGCAGGTAGGAGATGTTCCTCGCTCCTGCGGCTTTACACACAGCGATTTGTGCTGCCGCAGCAATGAGGAACTACATCGTACCTGTCTCTGCACCGGCATTATGGAAATGTCGGAGAATACACCAATGATACGATAACGACGCTTTTGCGCTCGTTAATCGTATCATCTAGGATTTACACACTACGATGTCACTTTCGATTTCACCCCACCGACATCGCACGTGCGATGTTGCAACGTGCAAAGCCGCCCTAAGTCTATAGGTCAGTGAAACAACCAGACAGCACTTGGATGTCATATGTGTGATGTTCGCTTTTCATTTATTAGGAGAAGCTTTATAAATTTCCATCAGTTTTTTTTCTTGTCACCCGAGAAAAACTGATGAAACTCTAACTAAACTCTGAATGTAAAAACTGGCATCTCGACCAAACTCTGATCACATTATGATCAAAATCACTGATGAAACTTGAACCATTTTTAATGTAGAAAAAAAATTACTAGTGTTTGAATGAGCCCTTAAGTCTTTAAGTATAAATGTTAATAGTGTAACCTCCCAAATAATATAGATATGTTCCTTGTGTCACAACCAAGCTCAGACTGGCCCACAGGAGAACCAGAGAATCCTCTGGTGGGCCCCTTTGCAGTAGTATGTCCCTTATCCACCAAACAATATTAGTAGTTGGCACAATACACTTGTTTCACTATGTACGGACAAAGAAACCATCTAATTATTCATTTTACAAATATCCCAGAATATTATTATATAGAGATATAGATAAATTTGTGAATGTAATATTTGCATGTTGTTGATCAATGAGTCCCCAGAGTTAAACCCCTGCCGCCCCAGTCTGACACTGGTTACAGCCATAAACGTGGTGGGTGTGATCTACTAAAGAAGTCAATACTATGTTCTATTATTTCCCATAATATGCAATATTCCTGGTAACTGCGCAGCCCATGCATTCATCCGTGGTGTGACACTACCCCCCTATACTGTATGGCCAGTGCAGACTGACCCTCCAGTATGTGTGTAGTGCTCCTGGGTGTCTGCTGTCTTGGGCTTTGCAGGAGGAGGAGGAGGAGGACTGCTGTGTGCTGGGCGGTGATATTCTTTGCATAGCTTCTGTATCTCTCATAAAAATTTCACGACATAAACACAGCCTATCAGATTTATTGTCCTTTTTCCATGAGCTCTTCTTCTCAGTAACAGCCAAGCCTTCATCAGTTCACAACCGGAGCAAGTTTCCTTGTTGGCTTCTGTATCTCTTCTCAAACTTGGCTGCAGCTGTTCCAAGCTCTCATGTGCTGAAGACTCGGGGGGATTCTCCTCTGTCTGTGAGTTATTGGTCACAATGATTGGGTCAGACGAAATCCATCAATTTAGCTTTATAGTGGATTCAATCTCCTCAAGCCAGGTAAGAGTCATCGATGACATTATTATCACTATTATTATCAAATTCATTTGCTTTTTATTATGTATTTTCCCCATTAGTTGTATACTCATATATTCCTCAGCGCCCATCGCATACATTGATTTTAGGGGCTATTTAACAACTAACATAAAATTGATACATTCAACCTAATCTTTACAATATTTCAACCATTGCAATAAATAATATCTTAAATATTACAAATTCAGGGTATGTTTACCCAGAGGGTTTTTAAAATCTACATCAAAGAGTATGTAAAGCAATTTTTAGGTCAATTTTGGAATAGATTCATATCCTAATTCACATATAAAAAACTGTACAGTTGTTAAAAAAAACAACAAAAAACAACAACCCAAAACAAAACCCTTGACACACCATCAGATGATTTTTTCTTTAAAAAAAAATATTTTCTCCAACAATACAGCAGCACAGTATAATGTCAGTCCTATCAGTCCCCATAAGTAGCAACTTTCCTATATCTCATACAGATTAATTGCAGATGTTGACCTTGGTTGTATATTCACCCACAAACCCAGTGCCTGTCACATTTTCAGTGCCCGTTATGACAGCTTTAAGGTCTCATTCAGACATCTTTGCCTTTTCCGTGCGCATTGAACACTCCGAGTGTCATCAGTTTTGGATCCGAATTTTATCAATATTTGGTTTCTGATTTTTTCATCAATGATTTTCACGTATGAACATTTTTTTTTTTTTTTTACAAATCTCCTATTCTTTGCAGTTGCAATTGATGAGATGCGTGATTTTCACAGATACATAGACTTGTATGGGTAATCTTGATCTATGATGCCAACCAAAAACAGATGTCTCCCTGTTTATTTTTGTGGACACTGATCCACAAAAAAAAATACAGAATAGCACCATACACTATAATGTGTACATGTTTTATCCATGAAAACTCAACATCTACATGAAAAAATGGATGCATGAATGAGATCAAAAGCGGTGTCGCATTGGTACATAGGTACCCCCAACAATCCAAACACCAAATCATCCCCCACCCTAATCTCTTACTTTCATAGGAGACCAATTAACCTTCATATTATACTGTTCAAAGCAAAGCCAACATGACAACAATAGAGCGGACAGATCACTATCATTGATTGTGCATGTGAAACAATCTGATCTTTGTAAGCAGTGTTGGGGATCTCTGTGCCAAGATCATCCTGAGTCTAGAGATCACCCAGTTGTTTGTTCGCTGTTACAATGCTTGGCATGTCACAGCACTTTATCTGCATTGAATATTTTGTGTGCTGAGAAATAATATTTGTATATGATCTCCAAGTCGCAGTCATTATTATACTAATATTTTGCATAGACCACACGCCAATGCTTGGGATTTTCCTAGCAGTGTTGTTTCAGTTGACAGGACACATAACACGTGCTCGCATACATCCTGGATAATTGCCTGCGCAGCTTGTCTGACAGCTGGTAACTCCCTGCTTCCAGGTCACTCACTGCTGTACAAAGAAGGGCTATAAACCAAGGGCGAACCTATCATTGGTGCAACCTGTGCGGCCGCGCAGGACCCCAAGAGGGGACATTTCTACCTAGAAGCCAGGTGGCATTATGTATTTTGATGAGCTATTGGGCTGCAAGGGGCCCATATACTGTTCTTGCACAGGGGCCCATTTCTGTCTGTGTCCGCTAGTGCTATAAACATAAAGGTATACTCCTTTTGCTTCAGAGTTTACTTTTAAAAGGGATGTTACACTTTTTGGTAACATTGCCCAAATGACAACGAATTAGAACTAGCACCATAGCAGACACACATAAAAAACACTCCAAAACTAATTCATTCTACAGTTTGGACGCTTTTTACATTTATACTAATAGGCTAAAACTACCTGGCAAAAAAAGGGTCTGGCTATTTTTAATATGGGACATATTTTCCATGGTTTGTTTTTTTGGCTCTAAATATTGGCATATAGCGTATTTTTCGGATTATAAGATGCACTTTTCCTCCCAAAAATTTGGGAGGAAAATGAGTGGTGCATCTTATAATCCGAATGTAGCGCAGCGGGGTTGGCGGAGAGGGGTCACAGGAGGCGGGGGAGATGCTGTGGGCTGTGGTCGCTGTGCTGCGGTTTTACTGCGGGCGGTGCTGTGCTCTGGTCTGTGAGGCAGGGTCCCCCATTTGGAAAATGTCAGCGGTGTGGGCTTCAAATAATGGTGCGCGGAGTCAGTGCATGCGCAGATGGAAATGTCGGCTCAAGATCTCATCTGCGCACGCGCCGCTTCCTGCCCATTGATTGCTGCAGCGAACTTAAGGATAATGGCGCCCGGAGGTGGCGCGTCTGCAGATGAGATCTCGGCTTGTCATTGAGCCAAGAGCTCCATCTGTACACGCGCCGAGTCTGGGCAACATTTCTTTGAAGCATGCACCGCCGACAACTTCTTGATTCTCCTCCTGCCTCACAGTGCCCGCAGCGAGCATCTGGGACACCCACCGCACCGTCCGCAGCATTGCACTGCTTCACCACTGCCTCTGCCTCCTGTGACCCTGCTCCACCACCACTGCCACCCCCTCCAGTAAGACAGCACCAGATTATAAAATGGACCCCATATTTTTTTTCCCTTTTTTTTCCTCTAAATTTGGGGTGCATTTTAAAATCTGTTGCATCTTATAAATGAAAAGTATGGTTTACATAATAATCATGTGGTGTCTAACAAAAAAAATCTAGAATCCCTACCAAGACCAAGAAGTGCTAAATGTTACATACCATGCACACCATTCTTGCCAGGAAATATATTAACATGAAAGGATCGATAGACCTTCTTCGATAGCATTATATATATATCAGCAGAGTATAGTACAATTACCCACAATAACACATTTACCAATGTAATAAAATCCATCACATTACGCACACTGCCAACATTTTTTATGAGGATTCCATCCCCTTATTTAGAGGGAAGGAGTCATCAGAAAATGACAAAATGATCTATTGTTTAAATTGCTCTTGTGTTATATGTATTTTATAACATTTTTTGGCAATGATTTATTTCATATCATAAATTATATGAAAAAAAAACCAAAACAAATTAGTAATCTTGCAATTTTCAAAGAGGTCACTGTGGCTATTTTAGACTCATGCCTCCTGTCCATTTAGGAAGAGTTTTTAGCAGGTAGGATTGCAGGTCCATACATAACTCATAGCTCATAACTCAGGATCCACCATTCACATTAGGTGATGTCACAATGGCCTTTGCACATGATCATTAGAGGCATCAATACAAAACACATAGGGTCTGAGTCAGTCCATACTGCTAAATGTGCACGTGGAGTTCCTGGAAAAAAAAAACAGGAAGCGGCCACTGCTTAATGTAAAAATTGCAGGACTATTAATTGTTATTTTTCAACAATTTTAGGATTTTAGGATCGCTACCTCCAATAGGTGGCGCTGCGCTAGAGTTCGTCTCCTCTCCTGGAGAGACAATTTGAATATTTTATATTAAACAGATATTTATGGATACATATTTACCAAATAAATATATTTATATATACAGTACAGACCAAAAGTTTGGACACACCTCATCTCTAGAACAACTGTTATGAGGAGACCTTGTGCAGCAGGCCTTCATGGTAAAATAGCTGCTAGGAAACCACTGCTAAGGACAGGCAATAAGCAGAAGAGACATTTTTGGGCTAAAGAACACAAGGAATGGACTTTAGACCAGTGGAAATCTGTGCTTTGGTCTGATGAGTCCAAATTTGAGATCTTTGGATCCAACCACCGTGTCCTTGTAGAAAAGGTGAACGGATGGACTTTACATGGCTGGTTCCCACTGTGAAGCATGGAGGAGGAGGTGTGATGGTGTGGGGGTGCTTTGCTGGTGACACTGTAGGGGATTTATTCAAAATTGAAGGCATACAGAACCAGCATGCCTACCACAGCATCTTGCAGCGACGTGCTATTCCATCCGGTTTGTGTTTAGTTGGACCATAATTTATTTTTCAACAGGACAATGACCCGAAACACACCTCCAGGCTGTGTAAGGGCTATTTGACTAAGAAGAAGAGTGATGGGGTGCTACGCCAGATGACCTGGTCTCCACAGTCACCAGACCTGAACCCAATCGAGATGGTTTGGGGCGAGGTGGACCGCAGAGTGAAGGCAAAAGGGCCAACAAGTGCTAAGCATCTCTGGGAACTCCTTCAAGACTGTTGGAAAACCATTTCCGGTGACTACCTCTTGAAGCTCATCAAGAGAATGCCAAGAGTGTGCAAAGTAGTAATGAAAGCAAAAGGTGGCTACTTTGAAGAACCTAGAATATAAGACATATTTTCAGTTGTTTCACACTTTTTTAAGTATTTCACTCCACATGTTTTAATTCATAGTTTTGATGCCTTCAATGTGAATCTCCAATTTGCAGAGTCCTGAAAATAAAGAAAACTCTTTGAATGGGAAGGTGTGTCCAAGCTTTTGGTCTGTACTGTATATATATAAATATATATATTATGTATATATATATATATATATATATATATATATATATATATATATATATATATACACTGTATATATATAGATATAGAGAGAGAGAGAGAAATATTTTTTTTCCGCCGGGCTTTTGTATTATATGTATAGCACAAAGACCTGAAATATATATATTTAAAAATAATTTGATAAATATGTAGCCATGAATATCTGTATGAAAAATAACACTTAGAAGTCCTGCAGTTTCAGGTTAAATAATGAAGACTATACTCCCCTTCTGTATTGGCACCCTTCCAGCGGTGTCCTCGCTCATGGCGCCGGGGCTCATGTATCCAATCATCACCGGCTTCCATCTCCCCGCCTTCCTGATGAAGAAGTGGCGAGACACTTCGAAGTGCGTTGAATAAAACCACCTTCATTCAATCTTTCCTGGATTTATGTCATATCTTCAGCAGCGCAGTAACAGTTCTACGTTTACTTTGTTCCTAAAGATGAGTTTTCGACACTGCGTATTTTTGCTGCATCAAAAATGTGTCTTACCGTGCCATCAGGGTGGATGAATACATAGAAATCTCCTGCCCGCTGTTGCTTTTTTTTTTACTCAGTTAAATCTGACCTGTGGTGCGTGTTTCAAATCTGCAATATGGCAATTGCTCTTGAGGTATGCTGGGTTTTATGTGCTGCTTTTCCCCATAGACTTGGATTAGATGCGCAAAAACCACAGATAAAAAAAATCACTTGCATATTTACTGCGTTTCTGCTGTGGAAACCCATTAAACTAAACACGTAATCCGCACATAAGTATATGAATAAAGTTTTGTCAAAGCCAAATACCAGGAAGTATCAAAAACAAAGAAGCTTTGCTTAAAACATTGCCCAACCAACAAGAGACATAAACTCCAGCAACAAATACGCAATAAAAAGGCATGCAACATCCCGCATGTAACCTAGTTTACATAATATGAAGACATAGAAGATCAGCTCACCCACTACAACGGAGGAGGATGTCACAGCCGGTGTACGGAGCCGCCCTGGCGTCAGACAGAATCCTGCAGAGAAGAGAGGGAAAGACTCCAGCATCCACGGAAGGCACAAGTGAGTAGATAAAAAAAGTCTTTATTGAAAATTCATTAAAAATAGTTATGGCACTAGATGTAAACCACCATGATGCAGACAGTGAAGGATAATCCTACGCGTTTCGGCAAAACGACACCTTATTCATAGATAAGTTGTTTTTTCACCGAAAAGTGTAGGATTATCCTCCACTGTCTGTATCATGGTGGTTTACATCTAGCCATAACTATTTTTTATCAATTTTCAATAAAGACCTTTTTTTATCTACTCACTTGTGCCTTCCGTGGAAGCCGGTGTCTTCCGCTCCCTTTTATCTCTGCTAGTTTATATAATAGGTGCAGAAAATCTTCAACATCAAAAAACTTACCAAAATTACATTGTAGGAATGTAGCATAATGGTAGTTAGACAATTTTCTAAATCAAAATTTTTCCCTTCTCAAAATATCTGGTTTGTGGTTTGTTTTAGGTATGTAACACAGTGGTTATTCAGCCATATTTACACTCCATATTAGAGCTGCTCTCATGGTTCTCTGGAACAGAGCTGTTCCCGCATTGCAGATTTGTTTGCAGTTTTTCTACACCTAAGGCCTGAAACACACATCCGTGAAAACCACGTCCGTGTAAAACGGGCCGTTTTTCGGGTCCGTTTTCCGTTTTTTAGGTCCGTTTTTATTGTATGTGTGGCCTGCGTGTGTATCCCGTATGCTAGCCGTATGTGCGTGTGGAATGTCCGTGTGTGCGTGAGTGAAATAACTGACGTGTGTGTGTTGTCCGTGTGAAATGTACGTGTGTGATGCAAAATGTCGTTACTAGTACATGTCGGAAGACAGAGTAGCGGGATGAGAATGAACTCGGGTGAACTTCACCCGAATTCATTGTCATGCCGCGGCTCTGTCTTTGTGCCGTGTACTGATTAGCGGTCACCTGTGAAGGATTCACCGGTGACCGCTAATCCCACGAGTGACTGAAGTGTCCCCCCCTCTCTCATACTCACCGATCCCCGATCACCGGCGCTGCACGGCGTTCACACTGCTCCGGCGGCTTTTTCTAATTTGAAAAAGCTGGCCGCTCATTAAACAATCTTGTATTCACTGCTTTCCCCGCCCACCGGCGCCTGTGATTGGTTGCAGTGAGACACGCCCACCACGCTGAGTGACAGCTGTCTCACTGCACCCAATCACAGCAGCCAGTGGGCGTGTCTATACTGTGTAGTAAAATAAATAAATAAATAATTAAAAAAAACGGCGTGCGGTCCCCCCCCATTTTAATACCAGCCAGATAAAGCCATACGGCTGAAGGCTGGTATTCTCAGGATGGGGAGCTCCACGTTATGGGGAGCCCCCCACCCTAACAATATCAGTCAGCAGCCACCCAGAATTGCCGCATACATTATATGCGACAGTTCTGGGACTGTACCCGGCTCTTCCCGATTTGCCCTGGTGCGTTGGCAAATCGGGGTAATAAGGAGTTATTGGCAGCCCATAGCTGCCAATAAGTCCTAGATTAATCATGTCAGGCGTCTCCCCGAGATTCCTTCCATGATTAATCTGTAAGTGACAGTTAAAAAACACACACACACCTGAAAAAATCCTTTATTAGAAATAAAAAACACAAACAAATTCCCTCATTACCAATTTATTAACCCCGACAAAGCCCTCCATGTCAGCTGCAGCGGTGGTACTCCACCTTACCACACACCACGGGTGGCGTCACGAACTTTAGATATACAATCCCCTGTAAATACCCCCTTTTATTTGAGTGGCCGCACGACCCCCGGGTCCATACGCCCCTCGAGCCATCGCGGATCCGGATCCGAGCAGCCCGGCTGCTGACGCGGGGGCGGCACAATTATATGATGGGTTCAGCAGTGCATTACAGTCGTCCTTATAAATGGAAACCACCATATACAGATGTAAAGAGTGCTTAATATACATTTTTTGATAACGGGTGAATGCAGTCTAATGGTTTAACGCAGATTATTCCAAAATCCTATTCATTCTGGGATTAAAAATTCTATCTATAGACAGTTTTAATCTGAACAATCTGAATCAGAAAAAAAATTGGATCCATCAAGGTTAATAAATTCTCATTAATATGCATTAGGTTGGACCTGTCTTATTCTCCTTGAAAGCTGTATGTTTTTTTTTGTTTTATGAAGAATGCACATATTATATTTGTGTATGCAGTCAGGCAGAACCATATGAGAATGCATTGTGTGCAAAGTAGGGAATATGAATTCTATTATACATGAAATGTATCACAGAATAGGTTTCCTAAAATAGAGTGAGTTTAACCTTCACAAATAAATCTCTCTTGAGTTATAAGATAATTGATCATGAGAACAGACCTTCATCTATTTCCATGGCTGGCAGCTGACATCACAGTGCGCGCATGGTGCAGGACGTCACTGTCATGCGCCGCCTTCAGTCATGGAATGGACGTCAGCTGCCAGTCACTGTTTGGCTGGCAGCACGTATCACAGTGCAGGTGACGCACCCCAGGGCTTTGAGGTACTCGGTCCCGGGCCTTGCATATCCTGGTGCTGGTTTCTACCAATCCGTTATTCCTTTGGTTTCAGTGCTGATGTAGTCACCTGGTGAGCTTTTCTTCCATGCACCTGTCTGTAGTTGGTGGGTTCCCGTGGCCTGGAGCATGTTTGGGGATCCCCTCCTGTTGTCTCCGTCCTGGCCCATATAGCAGGCAGCTTGAACCTCTCTTGGGTCGGACCTCTGTCCTCATTCCCAGGTTCCCTCTTTGCTGCTGTGCCCCGGACACTAATGTCGGTAAGGTCCTTGATGGTCCCCTCACCGGGCAGATTGTTATTAGGTGAGCCTGAAGCGTCTTCTTGAACTAGGGCTCTGTACCCAGTCGCTGCGTAGTCCAGTGAGTACTCACGCCGTACTCTCCCTGGCAACCATACTCCCTTTTACTCAATCAGTCATTTTACACTTTCCGTCTGTGTACTGAAGTCTGACGTCACGTCTTGCTGACTTAATGTCTAACTGACTTCTGTCTGACAAGATGTCCGTCGTCTCTCACTCCGTTGACTAGCCCCTCCTCCTCCCAGGTTTCTGACTAGTGGATTGTTTGAGTCCCAACCAATAGGTGTCCATTCATCATATCCGTCTCTAGCCTGTTACATACCCTTTTCCCCAGACTGGGTATGTGTGTGTTTGTTATTTACCGGCATTGGTCTTCCAGGAATCCGGGATTAGATGTAGTACCCTGTGGCACCTGACACTCAGGGGCGCCACACAGGGACCAGGTGGAGTCTCTGCCACGATGCATTTCAGCTGGATGTGCCAAAATAGGCCCGGAGATTGGCGGCCCCTGTACCCCTGGGGCCTGGTGGAGACCTCTGTGCAATCGTTATGCCACTGCCCGCAGAACTATATTGATGCAACTTTTGGTTTATTTCACTCAGTAAAATCTGAGAATTATATGAATACTAAAATACTGGGAATTCTGTACTAATAATTTCTTTGGCATTAATTTTGGCCAAGTTTGCCTTAAAGGGAGTCATTGAGCCAAGTAGCTTTTGCAAAAAAAGCTTGTGTTTGAGATACTGAACCATGAAATTGCTCCACCAATGAAATGAAGCCCCGACCATACTTGACAGTGATGTGCCTTGCCCACAATGACCACTATTTTTGCAGTTCCCTTAATCTATAGCATTGCTAAAATGAATTCTGCTATTTATAATACTATGATGTAAAAAGATATCACTGCATAAGATTACAAACTAAAGGCACTTTAGACTAACTGATATGGACACAAGCATTCCCAGGAAATCTTGTCTAAACAGACCAAGCACTCGACGAATGAGAAATATGCTCATTCACTGAGTGAAATTGTTTTTAAGTTTGCTCAAAATAATATTTTTTGGCAGCACATTAGCATGTGCACCCAACATGTGCTGCAGTGAAGAATGATATTTTATGCACACACGATGATCGTATTAAAGGAGTATTTCCATCTCCAAGATCATATCTCAATATGTAGTAGGTGTTATAATAATAATAATAATAATAATATTAGCAAATACCCCCAATTAGACATGTAATATACACTGTGTGTAGAATTAATAGGCAAATGAGTATTTTGATCACATGATACTTTTTATACATGTTGTCCTACTCCAAGCTGTATAGGCTCGAGAGCCAACTACCAATTAAGTAAATCAGGTGATGTGCATCTCTGTAATGAGGAGGGGTGTGGTGTAATGACATCAACACCCTATATAAGGTGTGCTTAATTATTAGGCAACTTCCTTTCCTTTGGCAAAATGGGTCAGAAGAGAGATTTGACGGGCTCTGAAAAGTCCAAAATTTTGAGATGTCTTGCAGAGGGATGCAGCAGTCTTGAAATCGCCAAACTTTTGAAGCGTGATCACTGAACAATCAACGATTCATGGCAAATAGCCAACAGGGTCGCAAGAAGCATGTTGGGCAAAAAAGGCGCAAAATAACTGCCCACGAATTGTGGAAAATCAAGCGTCAAGCTGCCAAGATGCCATTTGCCACCAGTTTGGCCATATTAAAGAGCTGCATTGTTACTGGAGTATCAAAAAGCACAAGGTGTGCCATACTCAGGGACATGGCCAAGTTAAGGAAGGCTGAAAAACGACCACCTTTGAACAAGAAACATAAGATAAAATGTCAAGACTGGGTCAAGAAATATCTTAAGACTGATTTTTCAAAGGTTTTATGGACTGATGAAATGAGAGTGACTCTTGATGGGTGAGAGGCAGGATCAGTAAAGGGCAGAGAGCTCCACTCCGACTCAGATGCCAGCAAAGATGAGGTGGTGTACTGGTATGGGCTGGTATCATCAAAGATGAACTTGTGGGACCATTTCGGGTTGAGGATGGAGTAAAGCTCAACTCCCAGACCTACTGCCAGTTCCTGGAAGACAAATTCTTCAAGCAGTGGTACAGGAAGAAGTTGGTATCTTTCAAGAAAAACATGATTTTTCATGCAGGACAATGCTCCATCACATGCATACAACTACTCCACAGTGTGGCTGGCCAGTAAAGGTCTAAAAGATGAAAAAATAATGACATGGCCCCCATGTTCACCTGATCTGAACCCCATAGAGAACCTGTGGTCCCTCATAAAATATGAGATCTACAGGGAGGGAAAACAGTACACCTCTCGGAACAGTGTCTGGGAGGCTGTGGTGGCTGCTGCATGCAATGTTGATCGTAAAAAGAGCAAGCAACTGACAGCATCTATGGATGGTAGGCTGTTGTGTGTCATCATAAAAAAGGTGGCTATATTGGTCACTAATCTTTTGGGGTTTTGTTTTTGCATGTCAGAAATGTTTATTTCTAAATTTTGTGCAGTTATATTGGTTTACCTGGTGAAAAGAAGCAAGTGAGATGGAAATATATTTGGTTTTTATTAAGTTGCCTAATAATTCTGCACAGTAATAGTTACCTGCACAAACAGATATCCTCCTAAGAGCCAAATCTAAAAAAAAACCCCACTCCAACATCCAATAATATTAAGCTTTGATATTTATGAGTCTTTTGCGTTGATTGAAAACATAGTTGTTGATCAATAATAATAAAAAAAAAATCATCTAAAATACAACTTGCCTAATAATTCTGCACACGGTGTAGTTCTCCTGATTCGCTGTCAATTACCTCAGGCTCAGCGCATTGCAAGACATTTGGTATCCATAGTAATGACCATGAGTCACAGTTAATTAGTTAGTTTCTCGTGGTCATAACTATAGATACCTATGGTCCTGCAATGCCCTCAACATGAGGTAAGTGACAGTGAATCAGAAGAACTATACTACATTTCTAATTAGAGGTATTTACTAATACAGTTAGGTCCAGAAATATTTGGACAGTGACACAAGTTTTGTTATTTTAGCTGTTTACAAAAACATGTTCAGAAATACAATTATATATATAATATGGGCTGAAAGTGCACACTCCCAGCTGCAATATGAGAGTTTTCACATCCAAATCGGAGAAAGGGTTTAGGAATCATAGCTCTGTAATGCATAGCCTCCTCTTTTTCAAGGGACCAAAAGTAATTGGACAAGGAACTCTAAGGGCTGCAATTAACTCTGAAGGCGTCTCACTCGTTAACCTGTAATCAATGAAGTAGTTAAAAGGTCTGGGGTTGATTACAGGTGTGTGGTTTGCATTTGGAAGCTGTTGCTGTGACCAGACAACATGCGGTCTAAGGAACTCTCAATTGAGGTGAAGCAGAACATCCTGAGGCTGAAAAAAAAGAAAAAATCCATCAGAGAGATAGCAGACATGCTTGGAGTAGCAAAATCAACAGTCGGGTACATTCTGAGAAAAAAGGAATTGACTGGTGAGCTTGGGAACTCAATAAGGCCTGGGCGTCCACGGATGACAACAGTGGTGGATGATCGCCGCATACTTTCTTTGGTGAAGAAGAACCCGTTCACAACATCAACTGAAGTCCAGAACACTCTCAGTGAAGTAGGTGTATCTGTCTCTAAGTCAACAGTAAAGAGAAGACTCCATGAAAGTAAATACAAAGGGTTCACATCTAGATGCAAACCATTCATCAATTCCAAAAATTGACAGGCCAGAGTTAAATTTGCTGAAAAACACCTCATGAAGCCAGCTCAGTTCTGGAAAAGTATTCTATGGACAGATGAGACAAAGATCAACCTGTACCAGAATGATGGGAAGAAAAAAGTTTGGAGAAGAAAGGGAACGGCACATGATCCAAGGCACACCACATCCTCTGTAAAACATGGTGGAGGCAACGTGATGGCATGGGCATGCATTGCTTTCAATGGCACTGGGTCACTTGTGTTTATTGATGACATAACAGCAGACAAGAGTAGCCGGATGAATTCTGAAGTGTACCGGGATATACTTTCAGCCCAGATTCAGCCAAATGCCGCAAAGTTGATCGGACGGCGCTTCATAGTACAGATGGACAATGACCCCAAGCATACAGCCAAAGCTACCCAGGAGTTCATGAGTGCAAAAAAGTGGAACATTCTGCAATGGCCAAGTCAATCACCAGATCTTAACCCAATTGAGCATGCATTTCACTTGCTCAAATCCAGACTTAAGACGGAAAGACCCACAAACAAGCAAGACCTGAAGGCTGCGGCTGTAAAGGCCTGGCAAAGCATTAAGAAGGAGGAAACCCAGCATTTGGTGATGTCCATGGGTTCCAGACTTAAGGCAGTGATTGCCTCCAAAGGATTCGCAACAAAATATTAAAAATAAAAATATTTTGTTTGGGTTTGGTTTATTTGTCCAATTACTTTTGACCTCCTAAAATGTGGAGTGTTTGTAAAGAAATGTGTACAATTCCTACAATTTCTATCAGATATTTTTGTTCAAACCTTCAAATTAAACGTTACAATCTGCACTTGAATTCTGTTGTAGAGGTTTCATTTCAAATCCAATGTGGTGGCATGCAGAGCCCAACTCGCGAAAATTGTGTCACTGTCCAAATATTTCTGGACCTAACTGTATTATTATTACAACTACTACATATTGGGATAGGATCTTGGAGATGGAAATACTCCTTTCATTCTGTGTGCATGGAAGTGCAGTCTAAACCGTCTATGAATCAACTGCCGATTGGCGTCATTTTATCAAAGATCAGCCAGTGTAAAAGTGAATATTTTGTTTTACAACTACTGATTAGCAATTTTGTAGTCCATTTAGCTCAGGGATGGGGAACCCAACCCGCTGGCCACACGTGGGGGTGGCAGGCGGCAGTGCTCGGGGCACCACCGCGGTCTTGTAGGCCGCCGGTCCTTTAAATCCCCACATGCGCTGCTTGTGTGAACCAATGGGCTCTCCTGCTGGAAAGTGTCAGCATGCTCAGGATTTACTTTATGGGCGGGTTTAGCGCTCTGCGCTTCCGTCCCACAACAACTTCACAGCTTCCAGCGGTGTGTGCCCGACTTCCGGAGCTGTGTGCCTGTCCTCTGCCTTCCGGAGCTGTGTGCCCGGCACCTGCCCTCCGGTGCTGTGTGTCTAGTGTCTGCCCTCTGGTTCTCTGTGTTCGGTGCCTGTCCTGGCTGCTATGTGTCTGGCGCCTGTCCCACGGTGCTATGTGCCCGGGACCTGCCCCCCGGTGCTGTGTGTCCGGTGCCTGCCCTCCGGTGTTGTGTGTCCGACGCCTGCCCCCCCAGTTCTGTGTGTCCGACGCCTGCCCCCCGATGCTGTGTGTCGAGCGCCTGCCCTCCAGTGCTGTGTGTCCGGTGCCTGCCACCCGGTGCTGTGTGTCCGGCGCCTTCTCGCCGCTGCTGTGTGTCCGGTGCCGTGTGTCCAGCACCTGCCTTCCAGTGCTATGTGCTCCGTCCAGTGCTTTGTGCCCCCCCCCAGTTTTGTGTATCACCCTCAGAGTTGTGTGCATGCAACCCTCAGTGCTGTGTGCCTCCCAATGCTGTGTATCACCCCAGGTTTGTATTCCCCCCAGTGATTTCAAGGCTCTGCAAATGCTGTGTGCAGCCCCCCCAGTGCTGTGTGCCCTTCCAATGCTGTATATCACCCCCAGGGTTGTGTTCCCCCTATGCTGTGTATCCCCAGTGATGTTCGTGCCCCCTAGTGATGCCTGTACTCCGCAACTGTCCATGCCCCCAGTGATGTCTGTGCCCCCCAGTGATGTCTGTTAGCCCCCAGTGATGTCTGTGCTCCCTCCAGTGATGTTTGTGCTTCCCTCAGTGATGACTGTGCCTCCACAGTGATGTATGTGCCCCCTTTCAGTGATGTCTGTGCCACCATTTGATGTCTGTGCCCCTCAGTGATGTTTGTGCCCCCCCAGTGATGTATGTGCCCCCCTAGTGATGTCTGTGCCCCCTAATGATGTCTGTACCCCCCAATGATATATGTGCCCCAGCCCCTCTTGTGATGTCTGTGCCCCAGCCCCTCTTGTGATGTCTGTGCCCCAGCCCCTCTTGTGATGTCTGTGCCCCAGCCCCTCTTGTGATGTGTGTTCCCCAACCCCTCTTGTGATGTGTGTGCCCCAACTCCTCTTGTGATGTGTGTGCCCCAGCCCCTCTTGTGATGTGTGTGCCCCAGCCCCTCTTGTGGTGTGTGTGTCCCAGCCCCTCTTGTGATGTATGTGCAACAGCCCCTCTTGTGATGTATGTGCAACAGCCCCTCTTGTGATATATATGCCCCAGCCCCTCTTGTGATATATATGCCCCCAGCATCTCCTTTGATGTGTATGCCCCCAGTGTCTCCTGTGATGTGTATGCCCACAGCGTCTCCTGTGACCTATACATCACATTGGAGATGCTTGGGGCATATACATCACAGGAAGGGTTGGGGGCATATACATCCCATTAGGGGCTGGGGGCATTTTCATCACAGGAGGGGCTGGGGACATATACATGTCCCCAGTTCCTCGTGTGATATATGTGCCCCCAGTGTCTCCTGTAATGTATATACAACAGTCCCAGTGTCTCCTATGTGATGTATATGCCCCCAGCCCCTCCAGTGATGTATATGCCCCCAGTATCTCCTGTGATGTATATACAGCAGTCCCAGTGTCTCCCATGTGATATCTATGCCTCCAGCATCTCCTGTGATGTATATACAGCATCTGTTATGTGATGAATATGATTTACCAACTTATTATAAAGAGTTGACTGTGCTCCAGACAGAGACAAACCTGAAAAAGCTGTTGTGAGAAGAAACATGATTAGTATCACCGACCATCACAGCTCTACCAAAGAGAAGTAGCTCTGGCCGCCACAGTAGGGGTGAGTTAATTAATTGTTTGACCAAATATAGCAGGGTCATTTTCACATTGATAATTTTGTGCGGCCCTCGAAGGTTGGTAGACCTTTCCAAATGATCCCTGGCAGAAAAAAGGTTCCCCACCCCTGATTTAGCTGGTATTAAATCATCCTCTAGCTAGCAACTAAGGTCTTTTACAGATTTAAAGGGGTCTATCTTGTAATTTATTTCCTAATCTCTGCTCTAATTTTACCTCTATATGATCTGATGCTAGAGATAAGCAGATCGATCTGTGGAGGATGGAGTACTAGTTGAATTTCCTGAAATTTACAAATTCAAACATTTTGAGATTTGATTCACAAAAAAAAATAAAAACTTGACCAACACCATTTCCCTCACTGCTGACATATCAGAGACTGAGCTTTGTCAGTTTGCGCAGCCACGCAGGCCTCCCCATAATGACCTGCAGCTATGGCATCCAGTGGATTATCATATCTTGTACAGTGGTGGTCAGTACCTGGATCATCACAAATCAGTGGTTTGCAGTGGAGCACAGTTTGAACGGTAGTCATTTCTCATATCTAGAGTCACTGGGTAGGCCTCTTCTGTAATGTGTCAGCTCTTACGGTCAGCACGGTCCTCTCGTTTCTCCCCGTGGGTATTTTATGAGCAATAACAAGCTTTCCAGTATTGAGATTCACACAAATTTATGTGCCACAAATCATATTTTTGGTCAGGTTCGTCAAAGTCCGTGAATTTGAATTTCAAAACATCTTCTCATCTCCATCTGATGCTTTTAGGATGATTTTGATGTTTTCCATTTGTTAAGTTGGCATTTTCATTTTTTTGGCCGGTTTCCAACCTTAACTTGAAGTTTATGTCACAATGGGTCAATTAAAGAACCATTTAAATATTTTGAAAGTGGATAAGTTTATTATTCCATGTTTCTTCTTTGAATGGATAAGAAACTTTGTATATAACCAAATGTAGTCAATCAATGGGAGCATTGTGGGCCTAAGGGCTGGGTTATGCCTTGTATCTAGAGCAGGTTTTGTGTGCTCCTAATAGCAATATATTATATTTTCAGGGTAGATATACAGATATCCTTTATGCACATAGAGAACATCATAGCTTATGAGAATAGCATTAAAATATTATAAAATGCCGGCTTCTGATTCCTCCCTGCCTTCCTGCCATTTATTGTTAGAGCATTCACTGATGTTAATGTTATCATTAATATTTAAAGGCAATGTTGTCCTGAGAGAAATGAAAAATTGCGTGTATAGTGATTTGGCATAGAGCCCTTTAATTTCTGGATCCCAATGAACTTGAAAAAGATATGACCTTAGTACACTTTAAACCAACTTAAATATGTAAAAATGATGGAACTAACATGAAGATCACATCTAAATCATGCTGTATGATGGGAAGGCAATAAGGTGTGGATCCCAAGGTAAACTGAAACATTGCACACAAATATTTGTAAATCCTGTGGCACACAGAGATTTGGTAAAGGTTTTTTACAACCTGTATTAAGTCCAAAGCTATATTCACAATTACACTGAACACTTATTTTTGCTCCTATTTTCTATTTTTCATGAGTTGAACTCAAAGATCTATGACATTTGCTCTGTACACAAAAGGCCTTTTTCTCTCAAAAAATATTCACACATTTGTCTAAATCTGTGTTAGTGAGCTCTTCTCCTTTGCCAAGATAATCCATCCATTTCACAGGTGTGGCATATCAAGATGCTGATTAGACAGCATGATCATTACACAGGTGTGCCTTAGGCTGGCCACAATAAAAGGCTACTCCAAAATGTGTAGTTTTATAGCATTGGTGGTCCTTTGGATGGGGGGGGGGGGCAGAAGACCAGTCAGTATCTGGTGTGGCAATCATTTGCCTCACACAGTGCAATACATCTTGATTGTGGCCTTTAGGATGGTGGCCTAATGGCAGGAACTTGGAAACACTGTCGCATAAGCCAAATCAGAGCATTCCGAACATGCTCAATGGGTGAACTGTCCATTGAGTACGCGGTAATGCAAGAAATGGGATGTTTTCACCTTCCAGAAATTGTGTTTAACTCCTTGCAACATGGGGTTGTCTATTATCATGCTACAACATGAGGTGATGGTCATGAATGAATGGCACAACAATGGGCCTCAGGATCTCATCACTGACTCAATAAAATGCATCTGTGTTCATTTTCCTTACTATACGCCTGCCCATATCACAACCCCACCGCTACATGGACCACTATTTACAACGTTGAGATCAGCAAACCGTTCACCCAAACAACACCATATACGCAGTTTGACATCTGCCATGTACAGTGAAAATCGGGAGAACACGTCCAACTTGCCAGATGCCAACGAATGTGAGTATCTGCCCACTCCAGAACTGCAGTCAGGTAAAGACTCCGATGAGGACCGCGAGCAGCAGATGAGCTTCCCTGAAACAGTTTCTGACAGTTTATGCAGATAGTCTTTGGTTATGCACCAATGGCTGCAGCAGCTGTCCTGGTGGCTGCTCTCAGATGATCCTGGAGGTGAAGATACAGGATGTGGATGTCCTCGGCTGGTGTGGTTACACATTGTCTGCAGTTGTGAGGCCAGTTGGATGTACTCCCAAATTCTCTGAAATGCCTTTGGAGATGGCTTATTGTAGAGAAATGAACATTCAGTTCATGGATAAAAGCTTTCATGGACATTCCTGCAGTCAGCATGCCAATTACACAGTCACTCAAAAGTTCCGACATCTGTGGCATTGTGCTGTGTGATAAAACTGCACATTTTATAGTGGCCTTTTATTGTGGCCAGGCTAAGGCACACCTGTGCAATAATCACGCTGTCTTTTCAGCATCTTGATATGCCACACCTGTGAGGTGGATGGATTATCTCGACAAAGGAGAAGTGCTCATTAACAGAGCTTTAGACAAATTTGTGAACAATATTTGAGAGAAAACAGCCTTTTATGTACATAGAAAAAGTCATAGATCTTTGAATTCAGCTCATGAAAAATGGGAGCAAAAACAAAATTGTTGCATTTATATTTCTGTTCAGTATATGAAATTTGGACTGCATTATAGCATATCATTTAAAAATTGAGGTACTTAGGCTCTCAGGAATTGGGTTTGGGTGCTATCAGCCACAACAAGGCGTATCTTTTCTTTAATGTGACCCTAAAACCAATATTTATTGAACATTGCTCTTCTGGTCTAAAAGCCTACAAACTTAAAGGTCAGGCGGGATCCAGCAGTCACTAAAAACAGCCTCAGGGTATTGTTACGGGGGGACCGGCAGATTAGGACCAGGGGGTATATATCCTAATCGCCAGTCGGGGCCCACCGTGCTCCAGATGACAAAGGAGCTGCTGGCACCTGAGGGTTAGGCGGAGACTATAGAGCTGGATGGCTCTGAGATAACCCAGGAACTCTGGGAACCGGTCACGTGTGTTGGGACATGTCAGACCGGACGACAACCCGATTAGCGTTTTGGTGCACCTAGCGCTACACCAACCACGTGTGCAGGAAACACGTCAGGCCGGGTGGTAACCAGGTAGCGTTGACCGGAAGACCGCCACGAAAGCGCCCTGTCGGCCACGTGTGTAGGACACGTCAGGCCGAGCGGTCCTCTGATTAGCGTTTCTGGCCACCTCTCGACTGGCCACGTGTGTGTAGGACACGTCAGGCCAGATGGGTACACCAGTAGCGTTGACCAGGAAGCCGAGGAAAATAAGGAACACCCTGTTAACTCCACAGGGGTCCTGGAGTACGCTGTCCGTGCGCGTAGGGGGCACAACCGGACAGGTGGCGCAGCAGGTGCGTTGTCCGTGTGCGTAGGGGACACAATCGGACAGGTGGCGCAGCAGGTGCGTTGTCCGTGTGCGTAGGGGGCACAATCAGACAGGTGGCGCAGCAAGTGCGTTGTCCGTGTGCGTAGGGGGCACAATCGGACAGGAAGCACAGCAGCCGCAGCCCAGTTAACGCCACTGGGCTGCTGTAGCAAGACTGGAACGGCAGGAGGGAAGCACGGCGCCTGACCTTGATGTGCCGAGCCACGAATCTTGGCGTGACAGGCACCGTTCGCCTAACCCTACCTACTGCTTCCCAACATAGGCTTATGCCGCAATGAGGCTCTAACATGGAGGTGTGCTCTGACTGAGCAAAAGTGAAGACTGCGCACCTCCATGTTGTCTCCAGCCCCTTTTATAACCTGGGTCCGCCCCAAACCCAGGGTGGAACCACCAAGGTCCAATAGCAGAGTGCCATGTCATCAGTGACGTCACATGCGACCTATCCGGAACCGCCACGTCATTGATGACCTCATGGCAGCCACGCCCCAAACACTTCACCAGTCATCGTCTGACGACCAATACTGAGGTGCCAGATCATAGGGGTGGGCCTCTGCGAGCCAGTCCGGAGTTGCCACGTCATCAGGACACCTGACACCCTCTGCCCTATCAGGGCCTGCCACCTCACGGACATGCTCAGTGAGGTCCTTACCGGACCTAGCCTCTGATGCACTAAGTGCCTGAGCATGCTCAGTAGCCTGAGCCACAGGCTTAGAAAGCAGACTATCAGTTTGAGCATGCTCAGTAGGCACATCCCAGAACTTAGACACAGCACGAAGTCCAAGTACCTGTGCAAAGAGGCTGTTAGGGTTAATTGTGGGAGCATGCTCAGTAGCCTTAACTGAGGACTTAGTCTCAGACATAACACAAACAGGCTGAGCATGCTCACTAGGCAAAACACCGGGCTTAAACTCTGGCTGGGGTAAATCGGCGCACGCATGCGCACTAGCCGCCTCTCCACACTTAGACGTAGTGGAAGGAACAGCCAACTGGACGACCCGAGGCACGGCCAAGAACGGCAGCCGGCGCCTGGGCGCAACAGGAACCGCAGCAGGCTGCTTGCGGCTATGGCGGCGCCGGTTCGTAACAGGTATTCTCACACTGGCGTATATTCTCTCATGCGAGAGAGAAAAGTATGGTTTATGCAAATGACACTCGGCTCAAACTCTGATCTTAGTGTGAGCTGAGTGTTATTTTATTGTGGTACAATTCTCTCACAGGGTGGATAACTTAATTTTCCATCTTCTTCAGTGTCTGTGTCGGCATAAATCAGATTGCACTCGGGTGATATCTGAGTGCACTCCGATGTTTTGCATGCACCCATAGACTGAATGGGTGCATGCCGTCCAATTATATTTTGGCAATTGCAATTTTTTCTCAGGCCGATTTGGTATGAGGAAAGAAAGTGCTGGTCGGCACTGCTCCATAGTATATACTGGAGCGAGTGCTATCCAATAAAACATCAGAGTCCTCATCCAAGTGAAATGCTAGGGAGAACGAGCCGTTAAGCTGATGGGAGGAGTGCTCAGTCAAATATAATGGCAGTCACCAGTATACTATGAAAAAAATATCTGCTGTTGAACTCATGAATTGGCAGATTGGTGCTAAGTACCTTCATGTCATAGGTATAGTCTATATCGGAGTGCAGTCTGTATTCCACATATTCAATCTTTGTATACATCATAGTTTTTCCAGAGGCTGCTGCATTTTTTGGTTTGTATATTATCCAGTCACTGCAGCTTGCACATGTTCACACTTGTCTTATTCTGTGCAGGGGAGCCGGTCAGTTTTTGCTGTGTGTGTAGATATCAAAAAATGTCTGGAAAAAACTAAAGTTTATTTCCTGAAACAGAAACAGAACTTAATTCAGCTATGCTAATGTAACATAAAAATCTGGTATGACAAAAAGAAATAAAAAAAAAAGCTAAACACATCTGGCCTTTTGAGTACTGCACCTGTGATGGAGCATATCTTACAGGTGGACCATAGTGGCTGGAATAATTTTGACTCTGAAGACCTAAAGTAGGAACGACCAGTTGCAAAGGAAGTATAAGCAATATACAGTATCTATGGATAAATGGATACAGTTGTGTCCAAAATTGCTGGCACCCTTGCAGTTGTTCCAGAAAATGAAGTATTTCTCCCCCAAAATTATTGCAATTAAACATTTTCTTATACACATGTTTATATCCTTTGTCTGTATTGGAAAATTACAAAAAAATAGAGTATAAAGGCAAATTGGACATAATTTCACACACAACCCACAAAATGAGTTGGACAAAATTGTTGCCAACTTTCCAAAATTGTAAGTAAGCAACTTTTTCAAGCATGTGATGCTTCTTAAAACGCACCTGTGTCAAGTAACAGGTGAGGGCAATATGAAAATCTCTCCTGAAACTAGATTAAAAAAAAGGAGATGTTGACTCAATCTTTGCATTGTGTCTGCGTGCTACACTAAGCTTGAGGAACAGAAAGCAAAGAGATCTGTCTGATGACTTGAGAACCAAAATTGTTGAAAAATATCAACAAGCTCAAGTATAAATGTCCATCTCCATAGATCTTAATGTTCCATTGTCCATGGTGCACAACATAATCAAGAGGTTTACAACCCATCACACTGTAGCTAATCTCACTGGTCCCTGGACGTGCCCGGTAGAGAAAAAAAATTGATGAAAGGTTGAAACACAGCATAGTCCGGATGGTGGATAAGAAGCCCCAATCAAGTTGCATCGAAGTTAAAGCTGTTCTGCAGGCTCTGGGTGTATCAGTGTCAGCGCAACCTATTAGTCAGCAGTTGAATGAACTGAAATGCTATGGTAGGAGACCAAGGAGGACCCCACTGCTGAAAAAGACATAAGAAAGCTAGACTGCAGTTTCTCAAAATATGAGTAAGCCAAAAGCTTTCTGGGAAAATGTCTTGTGGACAGATGAAACCAAGATAGAGGTTTTTGGTAAAGCACATTATTCGGTTGTTACCAAAAACGGAATAAAGCCTACAAAAAAAGAACACAACAGCTATAGTCAAATATGTTGGAGGAGTAAAGATGTTTTGGGGTTGTTTTGCTGCCTTTAGGATTTTGGGTAGCAATGAACTGCCCAGTGTCAGAAAGCTGGATTTACGTCCTAGGTCATGGGTGTTATGCTCGCAATGCAAACGTGAGGTTAGTGGGACCACTGCATTGAAGTTACTGATCACTGGCCTGAAGGAACGAACTGGATCGGCCTCTGAGTCTTCACTAAAGCCACCGGAGGTGGCGATAGACACAAACTTTGGTTGGCAGTAGATAGAGGGCAGCGTTGGGGGATCAACGGTCCCTTGGCAGCTGGCGCCATGGATACAATACAGTCTCTGGTTGTAGAAACAGCAGCAGCAGCAGCCAGTGTCATGGATTCGGACGGGACAGATGGATGGATGTGGTAGCAGCTGTCAATGTGGATACTTTTAGCAGTGGCAGCGGATATTGTGGTAGGTGGCCAGTAAGGATACTTGCAGCAGCAGGGGACTTGTGATGCACTGAAACACAGACACGAATCAGCAACAGCATACAGCACAATGACAGCACCAGCAGCAACATGGACCTGAGAACTAGCAATGTATAGAACTCGTTGCCCAGGCACCTACCTTAAGTGGAAGGTGCCTTAAATACCTGATGCCTCTCAAGCGAGCTGAGAGGCACTTTGGGTCAGGGCATGCTGGCCCATTTTTGGAGTAGTGCGAAATTATTTTAAATTTGCCTTTTTTACTCTTTTTTTACTCATTTTTTTCTGTTGTTCCAATACACAAAAGAAATAAACAATGTGTGTGACAAAACATGTATAATTGCAATAACTTTCTAGGAGAAATACTTAATTTGCTGGAACAATTTCAAGGGTGCCAACACTTTTGGCTACGACTGAATTAGGTCATTCAGACACCACTGAATATCACCTAATAAGTCCAGTCTAAAGGCTGCTTTACACGCTGCGACATCGTTCAAGCGATCTCGTTGGGGTCACGGAATTTGTGACGCACATCCAGCCGCTTTAGCGATGTCGTTGCGTGTGACACCTATGAGCGATTTTGCATCGTCGCAAAATCGCTAATTGGTAACATGCCCCCCTATTCTCAATTAGCCTTGCTGCTGTGTGTACGATGTAGTTCGTCGTTCCTGCGGCAGCACACATCGCTTTGTGTGACACCAGAGGAACGAGGAACCTCACCTTACCTGCGGCCGCCGGCAATGCGGAAGGAAGGAGGTGGGATGTTACGTCCCGCTCATCTCCGCCCCTCCTCTTCTATTGGGCGCCCGCTTAGTGACGTTGCTGTGACACCGAACGAACCGCCCCCTTAGAAAGGAGGCAGTTTGCTCGTCACGGCGACGTCGCTAGGCAGGTAAGTAGTGTGACGGGTGTGAGCCATGTTGTGCGCCACGGGCAGCAATTTTCCCGTGTCGCACAACCGATGGGGGCGGGTACGCACGCTAGCGATATCGGTAACGATATTGCAGCGTGTAAAGCGGCCTTTAATCTACTACAAAAGTTATTACATAAGAATAATATTTGTAATGTCAAAGCAATCCACTGCTAAAAAAGTAGAATTGTAGTTATTATAATACTGAGCTGAAAACGTAATTTTGGGAAATCTTGTAAGAATAGCAATGTCTTGACTGCTGGGTCACCCCTGCACCATATTCACACCCTTTGTCTGTCAGAGTTTGAATCCATTCATTGAACATTTTCTCACATTGATTATAAATGAGAAAAATGCAGCATGAATAGGACAGAAGCAGATGCTTTCCATCCCCCACTCCTGCTGTATGCCTCCAAAAATCTGCTCCGACTAGAGGAAATATCCTTAGAAAAATAGTGCAATGTACATAATTAAGACAAGAGCAAACAATAAGGGAATAGGGTAATGAGGTTACAAAGGACAGAACAAACAAGCAGTGCTACAACACACCCATATAAGTAAACAGTGTGTCTCATTCTGGTAGTGCCAAGACAGGAGTGGACTCATATTCTACAATGCTTCAGATCATTATATGCAATTATATTTAACCAGTGCAGATACAGAACCGGTGTCAGTCCTTGTCAATCTAGAAGGTTTTTATATGCCATGACTATTTCACCCCAAACAACCTTCAGAATAACTGCACTTACAGATTTTCTATGGCAGAATTATTGTGGTTTACACCTCATTTTATTGAAAACTGTTAACTATTACTGACTTGCTGTGGTTCACAATCAAAGTCAAGGACAGCTTTGTGAATTGGCATCATATCAAACTATATTTAACATGAAAAAAACAAAGAGATGGGTGGCTTTCTTTGCCTCGGGAATGAAAAGGGATGTCTATTCCTACCTATAAACCAATACAGTTCCACTGCTACCCCTTAATTCACAATCCATGGCCCTATTTCCCACCCCAATTCACTCCTAATCTAAGGTGGACAATAGACCCAGTCCACCCAGCCAACTTGGCGCCAGCATCCAACTGATCAGTGTCATTTTAACTGTTAACACATGGCGATCACCGATTAGCTGCCATTAGCTCACCTAGAATCATCTTTAACCTCTACTATGAGCTTAGAGTCACTTTGACGCCTTTTGCCACCTCAGAGTCAAACAATAATTGAGGCCATGAGAAGGGGTTACATACAAAATACGATTATAAATTACAGTGAACAAACTAACAATGACAGACTGGTACAGACGAGAGAGGACCCTGCCCTTGTAGGCTTATAGTCTACAAAATAATGGGGAAGAGGACAGTAGATTGGGGGGTTGCAGCAGCTCCGGTGGTGGTGAGGAGGGTTTTTGCAGGCTGCAAGCGTTCTTGAAGAGATGCGTTTTCAGGTTCTGTATGAAACTTCTGAGTGTGGTGGATAATCGACCAGAGAGGATAGGGGATACTTGGGACAAGTCTTATAGGTGATTAGGAGAATAATGTAGAATTGAACAGGAGAGAAGGAAGTCATGGAAGGACCAGAGAAAACATGTTGTAATATATTGGAAGGTTAGTTCAAGGATATATTATGGGCGCCTGAGAGGTGGACTAACTAGGCAGCAGTGTTAAGAAAAGATTGGAGAGGTGCAAGAGTGTTAACAGGAAGGCAACAGAGAAAGATATTGCAGTAGTTGTGGTGGAAGATGATGAGAGCATGCACTAACAATTTAGCAGATTCAGGGTTGAGGAAAGGGCCGATTCTGGAAATATTTTTAAGCTGGAGGCGGCCGGAGGTGGCAAGAGTTTGAATATACGGTTTACAGGACAATAAAGAGTCAAAGGGTTAGTCCGAGGTGTGGACTTCCGTTACAGAGGAAAGTGTGATGGTTAATTGTGATAGATAGTTTGGGTATGGGAGTTAAGGCCCCTTTACAGACTGCAACATCGCTAGCGATATCGCTATAACGTCACTGTTTTGTGACGTAATAGCGACTTCCCCAGCGACATTGCAGTGTGACACGCATCAGCGACCTGGCCCCCGCTGTGAGGTCGCTGATCGCTACAAATCATTCAGGAACATTTTTCGGTCCTTTGTTTCCCGCTGTGCAGCATGCATCGGTGTGTTTGACACCGTTACAATGACATCGTTAGCGACTTAGAATCCAGCCCGTAGGCGTGCTATAGTGTTCCCTTTACCGCCCCCTTACCTCTGATTGGTGGTCGCTGTTGCGTTCTGATTGGGCGGCTTTCACTGAAAAGAAGGCAACTTTAGCGCTTCCGTCCTTTGTTTCAAAGCTACCTTGTTCCTGAGCGTGCTGGTATGCGGATCATTAGAAAGTTCTCCAGTCTGCAATACTATAAAGCCTATATGGTAAGCATCATTTAATTGAAGCTGTATTGATGTTGTATAGATAAACCAGTTTGGAGTCGCCGCACAGAGAACTCTCCAAAGATCCGCTAAGCAACAGAAGCTCAGGAACAAAGGATATACAAGCGCGACTTCTGCCAATCTTTCCAAGCTCAGGGTCGCCAATAAGAATGCACTAGCGATCACCAATCGGAGCTGAGGGGGGCGTGTAAAAAGGACACCTAGGTGGCTTCAGCGCCAAACACCACGCCCCTAACATAGGTGTGAGTCGTCAAATAGCTGCTGTGTGACACGTCCCCAACGACCAGCGAGGTCGTTCTGCAGGTCCGTATCGCTGCTGCGTCGTTGGCCAGATCTGCCTGTTTGACAGCTCACCAGCGACTGTTTAGAGACTTTCCAGAGATCCCGGCCAGGTCGGAATCACTAGAAAGTCTCAGTGTGTAAAGGGGCCTTTAGGTGAGATAGCGAAAGATGTTGAGTTCAGTTCTGTTCAGATTGGAAGCGAGAGGAGAAAAAGGAGGATATGGCTGACCGATACTCTGGACAGCAGAGAGGTGACGTTTAGGCCAGAAAACTAGATCTGAGTGTCACCAGGTTATAGATGATATTGGAGCTATGGGACTTTGAGTCATCCTAGCCCAAAGTAAAGATAGAGAAGACTATGTCCTCATTCCTAAATGTTTCCATTTGGATATAGTCCACAGTTCAGTTCTTGATGCAGTTACTGTTTATACATCTAAACACTTTAAATCTATATATTTGATCTGTTCACACAGTATCCTTTATGTAAACTCCAATATATTAACATAGATTTTTTATACAGTTACAATGGCACCATTCAAGTATATGTAGGCAGTATTCACACGGACTAAATACACATTGTAAAAATCCACGACAGAATTGCCTTAAGGCGACGTTACACGCAACGATTTATCGTGCGATCGCATGAGCGATCGCACCCGCCCCCGTCGTTTGTGCGTCACGGGCAATTCATTGCCCGTGTTGCACAAAGTCGTTAAACCCCCGTCACACATACTTACCTCCCTAACGACGTCGCTGTGGGCGGCGAACATCTTCTTCCTGAAGGGGGGAGGGACGTTTGGCGTCACAGCGATGTCACACTGCGGCCGCCCAATAGAAGCGGAGGGGTGGAGATGAGCGGGGCGTAACATCCAGCCCACCTTCTTCCTTCCTCATTGCCGGTGGGACGCAGGTAAGTTGTTGTTCGTCGTTCCCGGGGTGTCACACATATCGATGTGTGCTGCCACGGGAACGACGAACAACCGGCACGCAGAAGGAGGAACGAAATTATGGAAATGAACGCCGTGTCAACGAGCAACAATAAGGTATTTTTGCTCGTTAACAGTCGTTCGGAGGTGTCACACGGTACGACATCTGTAACGATGCCAAATGTGCGTCACGAATTCCGTGACCCCGACGACATATTGCATGATATATCGTACCGTGTAACGCCGCCTTTACTCCTGTGAGTCTGTATGAGGCTTACACCATAATTAGTAAGGTTTTGGACTGATGAGCTGTGACATGTCACTTACCAAAGCAGCTCTACAAAATTCACAAGGAACAATGTGCTCATATGAATGTTAATGCGGTTTTCCTCAAAACAATGGGGCTTGTTTTATAAGGGTTTCCTTGTAGATTTTGGCAACATCTGTGTGAACACCGCAGTGTGAACATAGACTTTAACGTGTACAACATGTTTAGGTGATAATCATTGGCCTATGTCAAGGGGAAAAAATGTACGTGTTGAATAAGGCCTCATTCAGATGTTAATGATTTTTCATTTTTCTCAGGCTCAAAAAATGGTCTAAATTTCATCACTGTTTTCTTTTTAGGCTGGAGTCGCACTTGCGATTAACTCGCACAAGTGCAATGCGAGAAAATCTCGCATTGCACTCGGACCAATGTTAATCAATGAGGCAGCTCCGATCCGCTATTTTTTTCTCAGTCCAAATCGGACTGAGAAAAAAAATCGCAGCATGCTGTGTTTTGTAGAGTTTCACGTGCGAGTCACTCCAATGAAAGTCTATCGGTGCGTGAAAAAAAATGGATGTCACACGGACGGCACACACACCATCCTAGTGACATGCATTTTTCTAAATACATTTATCGCATGTTGCAGAAAACACTGGAAATGAGTGAGGTCTGTCGATGTCGGTCAATCTCTATCTCTGCCAGTCTGTCTCTCTCTCTCTCTCTGTCTGTCGATCGGTCTTTCTCTCTGTTGGTCTCTCTCTCTGTCGGTCTATCCCTCCCCCCCCCTCTCTCATACTCACCGATCCCCGATCACCAGCGCGGCGCTGCACGGCTGTCACAAAGCTTCCTCTTTTGAAAAAGCCGGCCGCTCATTATTCCATCTAGTATTCACTGCTTTCCCCGCCCACCGGCGCCTATGATTGGTTGCAGTCAGACACGCTCCCACGTTGAGTGACAGCTGTCGCACTGCAACCAATCACAGCTGCCGGTGGGCGGGTCTATATCGTGCAGTAAATTAAATAAATAAATAATTAAAAGAAAACGGCGTGCGGTTTCCCCCAATTTTCATACCAGCCAGGGTAAAGCCATACGGCAGGAGGCTGGTATTGTCAGGATGGGGAGCGCCATGTTATGGGGAGCCCCCCACCCTAACAATATCAGCCAGTAGCCGCCCGGAATTGCCGCATCCATTAGATGCGACAGTCCCGGGACTCTACCTGGCTCATCCCGAATTGCCCTGGTGCGGTGGCAATCGAGGTAATAAGGGGTAATGGCAGCAGCCCATAGCTGCCACTAAGTCCTAGGTTAATCATGGCAGGCATCTCCCAGAGATACCTTCCATGATTAACCTGTAAGATAAAGACAATAAAGACATACACCAAAAAATCCTGTATTTGAAAAAAATGACAAAAACAACACCCTCTTTCACCACTTTATTAAACCCCCAAATACCCCTCCAGGTCAGACGTAATCCACAAAGGTCCCACAACGCTTTCAGCTCTGCTACATCAGAAGCTGACAGAGAGCGGTCACAGACCACGACCGCTCTCTGTGAGCTCCCCGCAGCGACTGAAGTGAGTCACGCTATCAGCGATGACGTCACTCAGGTTAGCCGCGGCCACAGATCTCAGCGGGAGGATTTCTGCTGTGGCCGCGGGTAACCTCAGTGATGGCACCGCTGATAGCACAGATCACTTAAGTCACTCAGGGGATTTGCGGTCACCGGTGACCGAAAATCAGGCCATGATACACAGACAGAGCCGCTGGATGACAATGAAGTCGGTTGACTTCATTCTGATCGCGCGGCTCTGTCTGTGTCTGCTGTCAGCGGCCATGTAGCAGAGCTGAATGGCAGATGACATAGCTGCTGAGAATAAAAACGGATCACATACGGATCACACACGGATTGCACATGGACTACAATCATGAGAAAAATCACAGAATCGCATTGCTGTTGCATTGCCCACTGATCAACACTAGGACAGAGCTCATGCTACTTTCTAGCATGCGACTTGGTCCGATTTTACACTCGCAAGTGTGATTCCAGCCTTTAGCAGATTTTCATCAGAGTTTTTACCATGATCATTTTGTCAGTGTAATTCGTTTTTCTGGGTTGAAAAAAAATGGTTTCTTAAGCTTCATATATCAAACTCTCCGTGAAAAACAGGCACCACACAGATGGCATGTGAGTGCTGTCTGATTATTTTTCACGGATTCATAGACTTGCATTGGCGAGATTGATCAGACAATCGGCTCAAGGTCGGACACGTCTGTTTCATTTTGTGCAGACCACACCGTTTGCAAATATACTCGGACATGTAAACAACATAGATAGAACTTGGATGTGAAAAACTGAGTTTTGAACGAGGAGCTTATACAGATTACACTGAATGTGTGTCTGTGAGTGGTAGTCATGGACAATAGTGGCATGCAGCTTTTGACATTGTAAAGCCACTTAAGGCAGAATTCACACAACAGTATTTTCTCCACCACAGAAAAATGGTCCGATTATGTTGATCAGAGATTGATCAGAGTTGGATCAGAGAGGGATCTGTTTTTTTTCCAGAAGTGAAAAATTAATAAAAAAAATAAGTTTGTACACCTTCTCCATTCTGTCAGTTTGCAAAAATCAAACTGCACTCGGCGGTCATTTGAGTGCAGTCTGATTTTGTTCACGGACCCATGGACTTGAATAGCCGAGTACAATCCGATTCTTGGAGACAAATCATGCTTGTTGCGTTTTCTTTCCTTGGACCAACTCTGTCCAAGGAAAAAATGGACATGTGCACTGCCTCAATGAATAACACTGGTCTGAGTGCGATCCGATATTTTGACAGGTTGCACTCGGACTAAAAATACAGTCATCTGCACTATTCCTAAACGTCTAAAGGCAAAAAAAATATACATCTTGCTACTCTATTAAAAAACAACCACTTTGACCGTTTTGTATATGCATCTGCTCTCCATAACTGTCGCTCCATACATGTGGTGGATCCCTTGCCGCACATGCTGCCATATCCCACCCAGCGTTACTCCTGAATGTTATTGGACATTTCTACAGCCTGGCTCCCTCCACACAGATATCCTTGACAAAGACCTTGAAGGTCAACACGTCAGATCTTTTCTGTGGTGCCGAATTAGAATAAAAATTCTCACTTTTTGCAGCATTCATGCTTTTCGCTTGTCTCATTTGGTGCTGAAGTCATTTTTTGTGACATTGCGGATTCGAGCACAACACTCACAGTGTGCCGGCTTCTTTTTGTATTTTGGTCAGCACTATGCAGACATTGATTTCTCTGTGGTGAAGACAGTTGAGGAAAATTCATGTCGTCCTTGAAAAGGTGGAACGAGCATGGCATTAACTAGCGTGAAGTGGTCAGTGATCCAGAGACTGTCGCAGGATTCGCTGATCATTTACAGCACTGTATATTTTATTCCCTGCTCACTAGGAAACTGTTCTGTTTTATAGACAGCTTCATTGGCTTTGATACTTTCTAGAATTTGGCTTTGATAAAATGTTATTTTTATATTATTGTGCAAATTACATACATTTTTAGGCTGAGTTCACATGTCCTGTAATCATCCGTTAGAATGGATCCTGCAGAAATCCATTGGCAAAAAGTTGTGCAAATACATCTTTTTTTGTCTGTCGTTATATAACTGATGTCGTCCGGATCCGTTTTTGTTTAACATTGGAGTCTGTCAAAAACTGATCTGTTTATGGATTTCTATTTTATCTGGTTTTCTTGCATGTCTAACAGATCCATTTTTTTCTTAATTGATCCATTTCAAATGGGAGATAAAAAGCAATCCTTTAATGCAGTGTTCCCCAGCTCCAGTCCTTGAGGCACACCAGCAATGCATGTTTTCAGGATTTCCTTAGCATTGCAGAGGAGCTGGAATAATCACCTGTGGAGGTGATTAAATTATCACCTGTGCCATCCTAAGTAAATCCTGAAAAATGACATTTTTGTGTACTCACCGTAAAATGTCTTCCTTGGAGCTTTCATTGAGGGACACAGACAGTGGGTATTATGATGTCTCCAGGAAGGTGTGACACTAGATTTGCAAAAGTGTTAGCTCCTCCCCCCACAGCATATACCCTAGCTAGGCAGGAAACTAGCTCAGTTTGGTGTAAAAGCAGTATGAGAAGGACAACCAAACCACAAGGGTGGGAGCTGTGTCCCCCAATGAAAGGCCCCAAGGAAGACATTTTACGGTGAGTACACAAAAATGTCATTTCCTTTCTCGCCTTTTCATTGGGGGACATAGACAGTGGGACATCCCAAAGCAGTCCCTGGGTGGGAACTGAACTATTAACAGTGTATAACATCAGACTAAGAGCTGACTAACGACTGCAACTGCAGTGAACACATATCAAAACACGGTCAAGAAACCGAGCAATGGCCACTTATAAATGGGCCACTGCCGCCTGAAGGACTTGTCTTCCAAAAGCAGCATCCGCGGAGACATGCGTATGCACTCTGTAGAATTTTGTAAATGTGTGCACACTGGACCAGGTAGCGGCCTTGCAAAGTTGGGCCGCCGAAGCCTGATGGCGGATAGCCCAGGAAGCCCCCATTGCTCGCGTAGAGTGGGCCCGCACATATTGAGGAGGAACAACACCTCATGTTTTGTAAGCCTCACAGATGGCAGTCCTAATCCATCGAGAAATCGTGGATTTATAAGCCGGATTGCCCTTTTTGTGTCCTTCTGAGAGGACGAAGAGGGCATCGGACTTGGGTAACGGCGCTGTTCTGGAGATGTAGATCCGCAGAGCCCTGACAAGATCTAGAGTGTGAAGGGCTTTTTCAAAAGAGTGGACCGGGAGCGGGCAGAATGACGGCAACACAATGGCCTCGTTTAAGTGGAAAGAAGATACGGGAGAAAAGCGGGGGAAGGCCGAAGGGCCACCTAATCATGATGGAAAATCAGGTAAGGTGAGCTACAGGAAAGAGCCGCTAGTTCAGACACTCGCCTGATAGAGGTAATGGCGACTAACAAGGCAACCTTCCAGGACAGTCGTTGAAAAGAGATTTCTCTCAGAGGTTCGAAGGGAGGAAGCTGAAGAGCTCCGAGAACCAGATTCAGATCCCAGGGATCTAAGGGGTGGCGATAAGGAGGGACCAAATGTGCCACCCCTTGAAGAAAGGTACGGACCTGAGGACGAGAAGCCAGCCGCTTCTGGAAAAATACTGACAAGGCAGAAACTTGTCCTTTAAGGGTACTGAGAGCTAGTCCCGAGTCCAGACCGTCTTGCAGAAAGGCAAGAACATTAAGGATTGAAAAGGTAAGGGGCGACCGATTATGACGGTCACACCAGGAAATATAGGTCTTCCAGGTCCTATGGTAGATACTGGCGGAGGAGGCTTCCGAGCATTAAGCATGGTATGAACTACCTTAGAAGAAAGACCTGATTTTGCTAGAATCAAGGATTCAAGCGCCACGCCGTCAAATGCAGCTGTGCTGTATTCTGGTGGAATATTGGACCTTGCGACAGAAGATCCGGGCGGTCGGGAAGACGCCAGGGAGTGTCGCCGAGCAGTTGGAGAAGCTCTGGGTACCAGGCTCTCCTGGGCCACTCCGGGGCCACGAGGATCACCGGGATTCCCTCCGCTTTGATTTTCTTAATTACTCTCGGAATGAGAGGAAACGGAGGGAAGATGTAGGGTAGGCGGAATTGCGCCCACGGAAAGACTAGGGCGTCGGAGCCGATCGCTAGCGGGTCTCTCGACCGGGATATGAAGGGACGTATTTTGGCATTCATTCAAGATGCCATGAGGTCCCCATCCGGGAGTCCCCAACGAAGAGTGATCTGATGGAACACTTTGTCGTGGAGGGACCATTCCCCTGCCGCTAGACCTTGCCTGCTGAGAAAGTCTGTGGCCCAGTTGTCTACCCCTGGGATATGGACAGCTGAAATAATGGGGATGTGCTTCTCTGCCCAAAGAAGAATCCTGGATACTTCCTTCATCGCTGCCTTGCTGCGAGTTCCTCCCTGACAGTTGATGTAAGCCACGGCCGTGGCATTGCCTGACTGGATCCGAACAGGGAGGCCCAATAGTAAGGGTTGAAAATTCTGAAGGGCCAAAAATATGGCTCTGATCTCCAGAACATTGATGTGCAGGGAGCGCTCGGAGGGAGACCAGCGTCCGTGAACAGTGTGGTGGAGAAACACCGCCCCCCAGCCTATCAGGCTGGCATCCGTTGTGACTACTTGCCAGTAGACCGGGCGGAAGGGCTTTCCTTGAGATAGGGATGAGGCTTGAGTCCACCAGACGAGGGAGCTGAGCGCAGACCGAGATAGGCGGACTGACCGGTCTAGGGAAGCTGGATTCTTGTCCCAGGAGGATAGAAGATCCAGTTGTAGAGGGCGCAGATGGAATTGGGCAAAGGACACGGCTTCTATGACCGTCACCATCTTGCCTAACACTCTCATTCCATTCCGAAGGGATGTGTGACGGCGAGAGCGGAGGGATTGGGCGGCCCGGATCAGGGAAGACCTCGTCCTCTGGAAGAAAAACCCGGGACTGAGCCGTGTCTATCAGCATACCTAAAAAGGTGATGCGCTGATGAGGAATGAGGGATGACTTGTTAAAATTGATAAGCCACCCTAGCCTTGACAGCGTGTCTAGGCAAATCTGCATGCTTTCTGAGCAAACTTGAAGAGAGCTCCCTTTGACAAGAAGGTCGTCCAAATAGGGAACGACCAGGATGCCTCGGGGGTGTAAAATGGACACGACGGCCGCCATGACCTTTGTGAAGACCCGAGGCGCAGTGGCCAGCCCAAAGGGGAGGGCCCTGAATTGGAAATGACGGTGTCCTACGGCAAAGCGAAGGAACCGTTGATGAGAGACACATATGGGAATGTGTATATAAGCATCTTGAACATCTATGGAAGCTAGGAATTCTCCAGGTTCCATGGTGGCTAGCACTGCTCTCAATGATTCCATTCGGAAAGTTCGATTCCGTACGAATTTGTTCAGCCGTTTGAGGTCCAAGATAGGGCGGACAGAGCCATCTTTTTTGGGAACGACAAAAAGGTTTGAATAGAAACCTTTGCCGCGCTGTTCCAGGGGCACTGGAATGATAACGTTTGCTTTCTGTAAAGAGGCTATGGCCTGAAATAAGGCCTGGCTTTGCATTTTGGACTTGGGAAGACGAGAACGCAGAAACCGGTTGGCCGGCAGGGAATGGAAATCGATCTTGTAACCTGAGGTGACAATTTCTCGAACCCAAGCATCGTGAGTCTGGTCTAGCCAGATATCCCGAAAAAGCAGAAGCCGCCCTCCAACAGGAGTCGGATCTGAGGGATACCTGGCGTCATGCTGAGGGGGCCTGTACAGAGCGAGGTCCTTTGGGTTTAGGTTGCTTGGAGTGGGAACGCCAAGAAGTGCCCCTTGAGGGACCGGATCCTCGATCTGAGCGTTGGGACGATCCTTGGGCTGATGGTTTTTGGGGGGTAGGCCGAAAGGACTGCCTGCGCCAAGGAGATTTTTTTAAAATTCCTGGATACAGGCTGCTTTTGAGGTAGAATGGTACTTTTACCACCAGTCGTCTCAGATATGAGTTTGTCCAGGGATTCTTCAAACAGACGCGGGCCATGGAAGGGGAGTGTGGACAGGGATTTCTTGGAGGCACTGTCCGCATTCCATATTTTTAGCCAAAGGACTCTGCGGGCAAAGACAGCATTGGCCGCCGATAGGGCTGACAAACTAGCTGCATCTAGGGAGCCGCGAAGAAAATAATTAGAGGCTAGAGAGAAGAAAATCAAGGATCTCAAAAGCCGCCGGGGGAATATTACAAGAGCGAAGCATCCTGCATAGGTTCTTGCTCCACACCCCCATAGCTCTCGCGACCCATGTTAAGGCAAACAGGGGGCGAAGAGAGGAGCCCGAAGCCTGGAAAATAGATTTCACCGCAGCATCAACTGCGCGGTCGGACGAGTCCTTGAGAGACGCGTTGTCTGAAACAGACATGACCATGTGTTTAGCCAGTCTGGATACTGGCGGATCCACAACGGGGGGTACTGACCAGGGCTTAACCATTTCAGAGGGAAAGGGATAAGCGAATGAAGAGAAGGGTTTTTTATTAAACCTTCTATCAGGGTGATCCCACCGTTTAGATATAATTTGCCGAAAAACTGGATCCTGAGCAAAGGATTTAGGAGGCTTTTTGGCCCGCTTGATTGCCGACTGAGAAGTCGGGTCAGGAGGCTGATCAGAGATCGACAGAGAGTGATTGACAGCTGAAATTAGTGAGTCCTCTATATGCCTAGACTCAGGAAGGACATCTGAATCAGAGTCAGAGTCTTGGGAATCGTGACTACTAAAAGTCACAGAGCCCGGGTCAGACTGACCATCGTCCGAGTCTGAAGAGGCGTAGAGGTCGCAAATGGCGCCTTTTGGAAACAGCCTTTTTACGTTCTGGGGAAGAGGGACCAGACGAAGCAGGCGGGCTCCTCTGAGGGAGCTGGGCCGGGGGAAGGCTGTGGGAGCCTGAGGACGGCTGGGATATCTGAGCGGCAAGGTCATCTAACCTTTTAGACATTAGAAGAGCCCATGCAGGCATTACGTCATTAGACGGGGGTGCTGCCTGGCCGGTGGCCGGAGCAGAATCCAGAGACTGCACGGCATCCTGGTCCGGCAACGGGGTCTGATGTGACAAGGTAGAAGGGGCATCGCAGCCCCGGCATAGTGGATAGCTTTGTTAGAAAACGAGCGTCCACAGGTTTTACAGGCATAGTACAGGTCCATAGAGGACGCCTGGGAAGGTTTATCACCCTTGCGGTTACGCATGTCAGCAATAGAGTCCTACAGCCCTATAGGGGTAAAGTTATATGAGTCACTAGGAGCCACTAGCAGTATTATAAAGTGACTGCTTTGCAGAGTCGGTATATACCGTAGCAAAATGGCATATACTGTCAAACAGCCGGCATATACCTGCAGGCAGAGCCAGTATACACCGCTAATAGCTGATATACACCGCTAGCAAGCAGGCACACACCGCTAGAAAGACAGCGATATACCGCTGAGCAGAGCGGTATATAGTGCTGCAGAAGTGCAGAGCCAAGTCTGCTTCCCACGTGGAAAATGGCGTCCAGCATTCCTGGCAGCCTGGAGGAGAGAGACGGCCCCCGGAGACTGATTGGTCTCAGGGCTGGGACTGAGTGTGACGGCCAATCGGAAAGGAGCTGCTCCTGAGTGAGGGAGCGGCTTACAGAGCAGTGAGAGGGGGCGTTGCTAGAATGCAGGCCGAAGCCGGGGGCTAAATTAATGGTGCTCCCCGGGATCACGGTCTGCATTGCCCCACGAAATTCTTCGCGCTTTTCAGGCTGAAGCAGGTCCTCGGCTCTGCTCAGCCCTCTGGAGCTACCTTGGTGTGAGGTTATTCCAGGGAGCCTGGATGGGGTACGCAGACCCGACCACTTGGGTGCGAGGGAAGACTGACGGCTTGTGCACGCCAGGTTTCCTCTGCCCGTACACGGGGGGAACGGGGGTGACAAGGCACCCTGGTATTGCCCCTATCAAAAATAGAATGAATAAGAAAAAACAAAATAAAAACAAAATAAGCTGGCCTGAGGCACCTCTGGTGGAGCTCAGTCCAGACATGTCAGCCTCCCTGCTGACACTAGAAAAAACTGAGCTAGTTTCCTGCTTAGCTAGGGTATATGCTGTGGGGGGAGGAGCTAACACTTTTGCAAATCTAGTGTCACGCCTCCCTGGAGACATCATGTCCTGTTGGTGGGCTTGAAGGACTGGAGCTGGGGAACACTGCGGTAACAGATCCGTTCTCCATAGACTCCCATATTAAAAAAAACTGATCTGACAGAATCCATTCTAATGGATGATTACTGGACATGTGAACTCAGCCTTAGCTCAATTCTATGGGGAAATTCTGTACATAAAACTCAGTGTACCTACACGATAAATTGATATATTTTCCCATATAAAGTAAAGGCAGTACAATACTGATGCTAGCATGGAGATTAAGTGAACCTGTCAGGTGAAATATGCACGCAGAACCATGAGCAGTTCTGGGTGCATATTGCTAATCACTGCCTAACCGTCCCTGTATACACTAGCATAGATAAAAAGATCTTCAGAAAAAGTATTTCTAAAGATCTTTTATCTTATGCTAATGAGCATGGGGACTATTCCCAAGGGTGTTATATCACCCAACTAGGCCGCTCTCTTAGCATGTTAGCATGCCCACAGGAGTGTACTAACATGCTATTCAATGCAGCATCACGAGCGGTGTCATGTGTACCTGTGTTCGCTGTGACAGGGCTCTGAATGCCCGACACTTCAAGTCATGTGCAGTATTAAGCTGGGTGTATGCGTTCCAGCTTCAGAGAGGTCTACTGCGCATGACTGGGAGTGCCGGGTATTCAGAAGAGCGAACACAGGTACGCTCGGCACCGCTCATGATGACACGCACCACTGGGGCCTAGGGGCACTATTTACCGGACCGCAGTTCTGTCCTGGGTGGAGGATACTGCTGTGGTAAGGCTCGGTTCTGTGAGCCCAGCGGTGTAGTTAATTACAATGATGGTGGGGATTATTTACAGGGGATGATAGTTTGTGACATCACCTGTGGTACTCGGCTACTTGTAGCCGACACTGCGGGATGGGGCCGCTGGGGCAGATGGTGACGCAGCTGAGTTGGTATGGCTCTCTACAGGTAGAGCTGGGCCGCAGGGATGTTGGGAGTCTTCACCAATGGTGGAGATGTAAAGGCGGGGTGCAGGGCCGGAGGCGCAGGCAAATAATTGGGCAACACAGGGATGCAGTCTCAAGATTTTACTCACTGTTGAAAGTTCCTGGTTTACATGACCGGTCAAATGTTGCCCTCGGAGTGCTGAGTCCTGCTGTGATGGGCTCCAGCCAATCCCCGGATAGTTTGGAGGCACAAGCTGGTAAACCCTTCTGTGTTCCTTCCCTGGTCGTCTTCCTGCGCTGGCCTATCCCGCCTGCCCCGCACCAAGACACACAAAGCCCCGAGCAGGTGTCCGCGGACTCTGTCGGGTGGCTTGAAGCTCAATCCCTTGGCCCTGTGTGGTCACCTTTCCACTGGATGTGTGCGGATGTGGCTTCGGTACTTGCAGTAACCTCAGCCTTCGGTTTGCTAGCTGAGCCTTGTAATTCTCCACTAGTTGAGGGGCCGGTCCCCTTTGTGTCCAAGTCCCCCCCACTCCAGTATGCTTTTTGTGGAACGAGACTACGGGTGTATGGCGCACTTCCCATGGGCTCTAGGACCCCTTCTCTCCTGATCCTGGGCCAAACTGCTCCAGCTCCAGACCACAGGTCTTCACTCCTCTGCTCCTACTTCCTGACTGTCTCACGTTCTACAGTGTGCTCCCACTAACTAACCCCCCCTCCAAGCTGGCTGTGTAAGAGCCATGGCCTGATGGGGTGTCGCTAAATAAAGAGTGTATCTGTGTTTGTGTGCAATGACCTATGACCTCCTCCTTACCCAGCAATGGGATAGCACACCTCTGGCTGAGGTGCAGTATCTCTGTAGTGACTGGAGCCTCAGGGGCACCACACTGATGCTGCATTGAACAGACTGTTAGCATGTTAGCATGCCCACAGGGGTGCACTAAGAGGGCAGCCTAGTCGGGGGATAGAACACCCTTGAGACTAGTCTCCTTGCTCATTAGCATATAATAATCTTTAGAAATACTTTTTAGAAAGATCTCTTTATCTATGCTAGTGTATACAGGGATAGTTAGGCAGAGATTAGCAATATATACCCAGAACTGCTCTGTTCATAAAGGTCCAAACACTGGTACATTCTGTGATTGATGTGTGCAGTGGTGCGGGCATTTGTGCATAGGGTTCTCTGAGTAAATTCCTCCTCTGGTGTCCCCTTTTGCTTATTTAAATCATCCCCTGCGCCGCCATTACCACTGTTGCCGTCAGGTACACATTGCTAAGGCCCCTTTCAAATTGCGTTTTACCTTCCGCTCACAGGACTCGTCGGAGCATCCGTCCGAACCGCCCCTCCCCCACTCTGCAAAGCGTGTTCCGGACACATGCGCCCGACAGGGCCATTCACTGCTATGGAGCGCACTGCGTTAGCGTGTGCTCTGTTTTGTGCCATTTTTTGCACATATACGTTTCTGCAGACGGACACCCGAACGTAGTCCACCGAAAAAATTTGAAATAAAAGACAAAAAAGCCACCCTCTTTCACCCCTTTATTAACCCCCCAAACATCCCCCCAGGTCTGAAGTAATCCACATGAGGTCCCATGACGCTTCCAACACTGCTGTCTCTGACATTCACAGTGAGCGCCATAGAACAGGACTGCTTGCTGTGAGCTCCATGCAGCAACTGAAGTGAGTTGCGCTATCAGCGGTGACGCCACTCAAGTTAGCCGCTGCCACAGCTAGAGTCCTCCACCTGTGACAGCAAATCAACCAAGTGACTGAACTGAGCAGCGCAATCAGCGGTGCCGTCACTCAGGTCATTTCCGGTCACAGCTGGAGTCCGCCACCTGTGACCGCAAATCAGGCCGCGACACAGACACAGAGACAAAGCCGCGCAAGGAGAATGAAGTCTGGTGAACCTCTGACATCACAGCTGTGGGCCCTGCACTACTGCCTGTGTCGTGGCACTGACATCAGTGGTTCACCCGAGTTCATTCTCATTGAGTGGCTCTGTCTCTGTCTGCTGTCAGCGGGCAGTCTGGTGCTGCTGTGACAGGACAGGGATGTAGCAGAGCTGAATCACCATGGGATTTTGTGTGGATTACTGTGAACCTGCAGGGGTCTTTAGAGGTTAATAAAGTGGTAAAAGAGGGTGTTTTTTGTATTTTATTCCAAATTAAGGATTCTGGGGGTGTATGTGTTTATTTACTTTCACTTACAGATTAGTGATGGGGCGGGGTCTCATAGACGACTGTCATCCCTAATCTAAGACTTAGTGGCTGCTGTGGGCTGCCATTAACTCCTTATTACCCTGATTGCCACCGCACCAGGGCAACAAGAGCCGGGTCCAGCACCAGAAATGGCGCATCTTATGGATGCGCCACTTCTGGGGCAGCTGTGGGCTGCTATTGTTAGGCTGGAAAGGGCCAAATAATGATGGGTCTTCCCACCCTAATAATAATAGCCCCCAGTAGTCTGCTGCACTTTGGCTGGTTTTAAAAAAATGGGGAGACCCCACGTCATTTTATTTTTTTAAATAAATCAAATAAACAAAAGTGTGGGATCCCCTCTATTTTTCATAACCAGACAAGGTACAGCAGACAGCTGAGGGTTGCAGCCTGCAGCTGCTGTTCCTGTGCTGGATATGAAAACTAGGGGGACCCCACGTCATTTTTTTTACCAAAATTTTTTAAAAAAACAGCTGTCCAAGCTAGCTATCCCTCTATCAAGCTATTCTGTTATTTCTTTCTATCTATTCTATATGTTCCTTCTATCTATTCTTTCTATTTATCTATTCTTCCTATTTCTTCTATTTATCCACCCACTCTAGCTAGCAATTATCCTATCCTATTTTATTTCTCCTTTAAAAAAAACATCAAAAACGCATTGAAAAAGCATCGAAAACGCATGTATGTTTACAGCTTTTTTTTTGTTTGTTTGTTTTTTGGTGAAACGCAGTATTTACAGTTGTCAAGTCTACCAGAGGGTGCATTTGTTTTGTCAAATCAAGAACGTAGCGTGCGGACATACCCTAAAGGCCCATTTACACGCAACGACATCACTTGTCGTTGGGGGGTCACGGAATTCGTGACGCACATCCGGCCTCATTAGCGACGTCGTTTCGTGTAACACCTACGAGCGAGTGTTAACGATCAAAAATACTCACCTAATCGTTTCTTGACACGTCGTTCATTTTCATAATATCGTTGCTCGTTGTGGACGCAGGTTGTTCGTCGTTCCTGAGGCAGCACACATCGCTACATGTGACACCCCAGGAATGACGAACAACACCGTACCTGCGTCCTCCGGGAATGAGGTGGGCGTGTCTTTCCTTTGGCTGATCTCCGTCCCTCCGCTTCTATTGGCCGCCTGCCGTGTGACGTCGCTGTGACGCCGCACGAACCGCCCCCTGAGAAAAGAGGCAGTTCGCTGGCCACAGCGACGTCGCTAGGCAGGTAAGTATGTGTGACGAGGACTAACGATATTGTGCGCCACGGGCAGCGATTTGCCCGTGACGCACAAACGACTGGGGCGGGTGCGATCGGCAGCGACATCTCTAGCGATATCGCTGTGTGTAAAGCAGCCTTATGTCGCTGTATCTTTTGTGCAGCAAAAATAAAATAGCTGGGTCAAAAACTCCCCAAAGACTCATCGTTGGAACTTAAAGGGAACCTGTCACAATGAAAGAGCAGCCCAATCTGCAGGCAACATATTATAAAGCAGGAACAGAATGCACACTTATACAAAGAAAGCTGACAGTCACTGATAGTACCCCCCGCGGGACCGAAAATCCCCAAAAGAGGAGAGGACTAAATGATTAAAACTTTGGTTCTACTTAATCTTTTGTACTCAGCTCCTCCTGCTCTGTAACATGATGGCTGCAGATTGGAAACCAATTTTATGGTGACAGTTTCCCTTTAACCTCATTCTTTTGCAAGTTCCAATGTTGTTAGTGACCATGTTTCACACTGGCAACTATTGAAGTGCTGGTAATGCTACAATATGACCACAATCTGATATGTAGCCCTTGTTAAAAGGTGAACAAACAAGAGTCTTTTTGTTATGCTCCTTTCAGACCTTTGTGCAAAAACGGTTGCTGTGATTGGGAAAAACGATAGACATTTTTGTATTCTAAGCTATTTTATACTATTGTAATTGACAACCCACTAAAAACATCAGATATTCACATAACAAAACAGTGTATTACACTTAAACCCTTCAATGCTTCTTGAAGTTATCTGCATAATGCAGGCAATTAGTAGCAGCCTGTATTTTGTGAATTCCCATATGCTGCCACAATTCTCACCAACAAATAAAGAAAAGGAATTCGGCATTCATAAATCAACAAGCAATATGGATTTTAATGGAAATTGCAATCCTGAAATATGTGACGTTTTGGTCAAAAAACAATAAAATAGTAAAGAGGTACTGAACTAAACAAAACCCAAAATAAAAACTATTAAAATACATATTTGAACTACAGTTCAAAGGTTTAGGGTCACTTAGATATCTCCTTATTTTTTAAAGAAAAGCACATTTTTTTCAATGAAGCTAACATTAAATTAAACAGAAATACACTCTATACTTTGTTAATGTGGTACATGACTATTCTAGCTGCAAAGGTCTGGTTTTTAATGCAATATCTACATAGGTGTATAGAGGCCCATATCAAAAAACCACCACTCAAGTGTTCTAATGGTACATTGTGTTTGCTAACTGTGTTAGAAGGCTAATGGATGTTTAAAAATCCTTTGAAAACCCTTGTGCAAGTATGTTAGCACAGCTGAAAACAGTTTTGCTGATTAGAGAAGCTATAAAACTGACCTTCCTTTGAGCTAGTTGAGAATCTGGAGCATTACATTTGTTGGTTCCATTAAACTCTCAAAATGGCCAGAAAAAGAGAACTTTCATGTGAAACACGACAGTCTATTCTTGTTCTTAGAAATGAAGGATACTCCATTCGAGAAATTGGCAAGAAACTAAAGATTTCCTACAACAGTGTGTACTACTCCCTTCAGAGGAAAGCACAAACAGGCTCTAAACAGAGCAGAAAGAGAAGTGGGAGGCCCCGCTGCACAACTGAGCAACAAGACAAGTACATTAGAATCTCTAGTTTGAGAAATCGACGCCTCACAGGTCCTCAACTAGCAGCTTCATTAAATAGTACCCACAAAACACCAGTGTCAACTTCTACAGCGAAGAGGCGACTCCGTGATGCTGGCCTTCAGGGCAGACTGGCAAAGAAAAAGCCATATCTGGAACTAGCTAATAAAAGTAAAGGATTAATATGGGCACAAGAACACAGAAATTGGACACAGGAAAATTGGAAAAAAGTGTTATGGACAGATGAATCAAAGTTTGAGGTGTTTGGATCACACAGAAGAACATTTGTCAGATGCAAAACTACTGAAAAGATGCTTGACGAGTGGCTGACGCCACCTCTTCCAACAAGCCTACAACCTACAATAGCCCTCAGTCCAGTACACCACTGCGCAACCAGCTCTGTCCTCACCTATTGTACCATCACCCATTCCCTGTAGACTGTGAGCCCTCGCGGGCAGGGTCCTCTCTCCTCCTATACCAATCTGTTTTCTACTGTTAATGATTGTTGTACGTATACCCTCTTTCACTTGTAAAGCGCCATGGAATAAATGGCGCTATAATAATAAATAATAATTATAATAATCTGTCAAGCATGGTGGAGGTAATGTGATGGTCTGGGGTTACTTTGGTGCTGGTAGAGTGGAAGATTTGTACAAGGTAAAAGGGATTTTGAATAAGGAAGGCTATCACTCCATTTTGCAATGTCATGCCATACCCTGTGGACAGCGCTTGATTGGAGCCAATTTCATCCTACAACAGGACAATGACCCAAAGCACACCTCCAAATTATGCATGAACTATTTGGGGAAGAAGCAGGCAGCTGGTATTTTATCTGTAATGGAGTGACCAACCCAGTCACCAGATCTCAACCCTATTGAGCTGTTGTGGGAGCAGCTTGATCGTATGGTACGTAAAAAATGCCCATCAAGCCAATCCAACTTGTGGGAGGGGGGAAGCATGGGGTGAAATATCTCCAGATTACCTCAGCAAATTAACAGCTAGAATGCCAAAGGTCTGCAAAGCTGGAATTGCTGCAAAGGAGCATTGTGTGACGAAAGCAAAGTTTGAAGGAGAAAATTATTATTTCAAGTAAAAATCATTATCTCTAACCTAGTCAATCTCTGGAATATATTTTCTATTCATTATGCAACTCATTTGATAAATAAAAGTATGATTTTTCAATAGCTAAATATTGAAGATCACAAAAGTGTATAACATTTTACAGGCGCCCATATACTTAGCAGAGTTAGGTCCCCTTCACACGTCAGTGAAAAACACGAACGATCTTCACGGACGTATAAAACACGCACATGTCCCTCTGTGTTCCGTGATTCATGGCACACATGGGTTGTCCATGTGCAATCCGTGATCCGTGATTGCAAATGGACATTACTCACCTGCCTTTGCTCCTGTTGTCCATGGTGCTAAACTCCTCGGCTCTGCAGCGTCCGCCCACCGCTCTCTGCAGCTACTTTCGGGTCGGCTGTTCCTGCTTTCATGAATATTCATGACCCGGGCATGAGCTGCAGAGAGCGGAGGCTGCACAGCGCGTCGCTGGAAAGGCGAGTTGAAAATGTTTATTATTTTATATGTCAGTGTTTTTCTGGTACGAGTTTCACGGATCACACACGGATCACACCATAGTGTGGTGCATGGGTCATTAGTGATGCCAGATAAAAACAGACTTGTCTCCGTGCAGAATCACGGACACGCGTGTACGCTGCACAAAGACGCGTTCAGTGAAAAATCACTGATGTGTGCGCAGACCATTGATTATAATGGGTCTGTGTATGTCAGTGATTCTGGTACATATAAAAAAAGCACATATGTACCAGAATCACTGACGTGTGAAGGGGGCCTTAGGCTGTATTCACATGTCCAGTAATCATCCGATAGACTAGATACTGCAGAGATTCGGTGGCAAAAAGGTTGTGCAAATAACTGATGTCTGCTGGATCTGTTTTTTTTTTTTATCTGGGGAGTCTAAAGAGGATGAATCCATTTTTTCTTACAGGATCCGTTACAAATGTAAGATAAATAGCAATCCGTTAACAAATCCGTCAATCATAGACTCCCATGTTAAAAAAATGGATCTGGCAGAAATCATTTTGCCAACTAATCTCTGCAGGATCCGTTCTAAGGGATGATTACAGAACATGTGCACTCAGCTTTAATTGTGTACTTGTTGTCTGCATTGAGAATGATCAACCAGTTGTGTCAACAGCAACGAACCAACATTTATCATTATATGTATGTGTACTTGGGGTCCAGTAGTTTTTTGAGTTACCGTATCTTATTATTTCACAGAAAATGTGGATGAGGAATGCACCAACTTGCTGCTGCAGATTTCAGCCTTCCAGCACATTCATAATCACACAACATTGTGGGAGACTTAACGTTTTGTTTTTTTTAAGTAGGACATAAAGTTCAATTTCTTCATCACAACATGTACGAAGGGAACTACACGTAACACACACAAAGTTTGGGAAGTCATACAATATAGTCTAGAGCACAGCAGCATCTGCTAACACCTCTCCATAGCATGTGGATTGCAACTCACTGAATGGTCGTGGGTTTCCTGATCCAAACCTGACAGCCTCATATACACCTAGGAGTCTGTTGAGTTCGGGTTGGGAGACTAAAGGCTGCTTTACACGCAACGACATCGTTAAAGAGATGTCGTTGGGGGTCACGGAATTCGTGACGCACATGCGGCCTCATTAGCGACATCGTTGCGTGTGACATGCAGGAGCGACCGTTAACGAGCGATAATACTCACCATATTGTTGATCGTTGACACGCTGTCCAGTTACCAAATATCATTGCTGTTGCAGGACGCAGGCTGTTCGTCGTTCCTGCGGCAGCACACATCGCTATGTGTGACACCGCAGGAACGAGGAACCTAACCGTACATGCGGCCGCCCACAATGAGGAAGGAAGGAAGGAAGTGGGCGGGATGTTCGTCCTGCTCATCTCCGCCCCCTCCACTTCTATTGGGCGGCCGCTCAGTGACGTCGCTGTGACTCCGAACGAACTGCCCCCTTAAAAAGGAGGCAGTTCGCCGGTCACAGCGACGTCGCTAGACAGGTAAGTAGTGTGACGGGTCCGAGCGATGTTGTGCGCCACGGGCAGCGATTTGCCTGTGACACACAACCGATGGGGGCGGGAACGCATGCTAGCGATATCGGTAACGATATCGCAGCGTGTAAAGCGGACTTTAGGCTGTGTGCGCACGTTGCATTTTTTCATGCGTTTCTGCAGCGTTTTGAGCTGCAACGTTTTAATGCAAAATTGCATGCGTTTTGATTTCCTGGCAAACTCTATGGAAAATAGGGCTTTCTTGTGCACACGATGCTTTTACAAACGCAGCGTTTTAGTTGCTTAAAACTTGTCAAAAACTCTGCGTTTGAAGAAGCAACATGTCAATTGTTTTTGCTATTTTGGCTGCGTTTTTTAACATTGAAGTCAATGTGAAATGTCAAAATGCATAGTTTTCTAGAAAGAATGCGTTTCACTTGCTTTTTACTAGCGATCTGCATGTGTTTTTGCCATAATAAACGCAGGTCTTTGGGTCTCTCTCTCTCTGTCGGTCGGTCTCTCTCTCTGTCTCTATCCCTCTCTCTGTCCATTTCGGTCTCTCCCTCCCACCCCCTCTCTCATACTTATACCGATCCACGATCACCGGCGCGGCGCTGCACGGCGTTCACACTGTGGCGGCTTCTCCTCTTTTGAAAATGCCGGACGCTCATTAATCCATCTAGTATTCACTGCTTCCTCCGCCCACTGGCGCCTATGATTGGTTGCAGTCAGACACTCCCCCATGCTGAGTGACAGCTGTCTCATTGCAACCAATCACAGCTGCCAGTGGGCGTGTCTATATCGAGTAGTAAAAAAAAATATACAAAATAATTAAAAAAAAAAAATGACGTGCGGTCCCCCCCAATTTGGATACCAGCCAGGGTAAAGCCACACGGCTGAAGGCTGGTATTCTCAGGATGGCCTAAAGGGGGCTTTACACGGTGCGACATCGCTAATGCGGAGTCGTTGGGGTCACGGAATTTGTGACGCACATCCGGCCGCATTAGCGATGCCGTTGCGTGTGACACCGATAAGCGATTTTGCATCGTTGCAAAAACGTGCAAAATCACTAATCGGCAACATGGGGGTCCATTCTTAAAAATCGTTACTGCAGCAGTAACGAAGTTGTTCCTCGTTCCTGCGGCAGCACACATTGCTGCGTGTGACGCCGCAGGAACGAGGAAGCTCCCCTTACCTGCCTCCCGGCTGCTATGCAGAAGGAAGGAGGTGGGCGGGATGTTACATCCCGCTCATCTCCGCCCCTCCGCTGCTATTGGGCGGCGGTTCAGTGACGCTTCAGTGACGTCGCTGTGACGCCGCACGGACCGCCCCCTTAGAAAGGAGGCGGTTCGCCGGTCACAGCGACGTCGCCGGACAGGTAAGTATGTGTGATGGCTCTGGGCGATGTTGTGCGGCACGGGCAGCGATTTGCCCGTGTCGCGCAACAGATGGGGGCGGGTACCCACACTAGCGATATCGGGACCGATATCGCAGTGTGTAAAGTAGCCTTTAGGCTATGTGCGCACGTTGCGTCCTGTACCTTGCAGAAATAAACGCATCCTCTGGCAGAATTTGTCATTGTCAAATTTGGTTTTGACAACATAAATGCAGGAAATACGCATGCGTTTTTCTTGCGTTTTTGACGCGTTTTGACCACCTTTTACATGCATTTTCAGTGCTCAAAATGGGATGCATTTTCAATACAAAGACACTACTAAATAAAGTTTGAACATTCAAACACTAGAAAAAAAAATAAAAAAGTGAATGCTTTAAATCATACACTATAATGATAATTTTCCGAAAATGATTATTGAGATTTAATAATTATGTTAAAAATAAATTTAATTTATTGTTTGACTAATTTTTTTTTAAGTCAGGCTGGATGTCAGGGCAAAAGGAAACCTCTTGACCTCACTATAATGCCAAAAACGCATGCTTTAATTTTGACAAAAAAGCATGCGTTTAGCATCAAAAATGCATGTAAAACGCTAGGATTCTGATTTTGGATGCGTTTTCAAAGCTGTCGTTGTCTTCAATGTTAGCTAAATGCTGCTAAAACGCAAAAAATAATTGACATGTTGCTTTTATAAACGCAGAGATTTTGACAATTTTGTCACTCAAAACGCTGCATTTAAAAAAGCATTGTGTGGATGAATTTTGCTAAAATCCCATAGACTTTGCTGAGAAATCAAAATGCATGCATTTTGGCATTGAAACGCTGCAGTTCAAAACGCTGCGGAAACGCATGAAAAAACGCAACGTGCGCACATGGCCTTATGGTTGCTCCGTGAACCAGGGACCTTGAATTCAGCTTATAGCTGAATAATCCATCACTTGTACCCTTGAAATTCCAAGGCTACATGTGCACGCTGTGTTTTTTTGCCATGTTTTTGTTGCGTTTTTTTTGGTGCAGGTTTGTTGTCAGTAAGTTCTAACTTTTGACTTCTCAGCAAAGTCTATGAGAATTCAGATTTGCTATATGCATGTTGCAGTTGTTTTGTGTGCAGTCTGTCAAAACCGTCTGACAAAAAAAAGCAGCATATGCTATCTTCTTGCGTTTTTGTCACATTTTGTTACCCATTGAAATCAATGAGGGGATGAAAAACGCATGGAAAAACGCATGGTACCAAATTGGTGCATTTTGCATGCGTTGTACTTGCATTTTAGTGCGTTTTTGTCTCCCGCTCTCTCTTTCGACCTCATGTGGATTACGTCGGACCTGCAGAGGTGTTTTTGAGATTAATAAAGTGGTGAAAGAGGGCTTTTTTTTGTCTTTTATTTCAAATAAATGATTTTTTGGGTGTTTGTGTTTATTTACTTTCACTTACAGATTAGTGATGCCTGCCATCACTAATATAGGGCTTAGTAGCAGCTGTGGGCTGTTATTAACTCCATATTACCCCAATTGCCACCGCACCACGAAAAAGGGAAGAGCCAGGTCCAGCACCAGAATTGTCACAACTTATGGATGAGCCATTTCTGGGGCGGCTGTGGGCTGCTATTGTTAGGCTGGAAAGGGCTAAATAACGATGGCCCTTCCCACCCTAATAATATCAGCCCCCAGTTGTCTGCTGTACCTTGGCTGGTTTTAAAAAAAATGGGGGGGAAGGACCCCACGTCATTTTTTAAAAAAAATAAATAAAATAATTTAAAAAAAACCAAACAATAAACCATGGGATCCCTTCTATTTTTCATAACCAGACAAGGTACAGCGGACAGTTGAAGGTTTCAGCCTGCCTGCAGCTCCTGCTGTTCCTATGCTGGATATGAAAAATGAAGAGGGGCCCACGTTATTTATTTACCTCACAAAAAATTAAAAAACACAGCTGGCTAAGTTAGCTATCCCTCTATTGAACTATTCTGTTTTTACTTTGTATCTATTCTATATGTTCTATCTATTTTTTTCTATCTCTCTATCTAGCTACAGTTAGGTCCAGAAATATTTGGACAGTGACACAATTTTCGCGAGTTGGGCTCTGCATGCCACCACATTGGATTTGAAATGAAACCTCTACAACAGAATTCAAGTGCAGATTGTAACGTTTAATTTGAAGGTTTGAACAAAAATATCTGATAGAAATTGTAGGAATTGTACACATTTCTTTACAAACACTCCACATTTCAGGAGGTCAAAAGTAATTGGACAAATAAACCAAACCCAAACAAAATATTTTTATTTTCAATATTTTGTTGCGAATCCTTTGGAGGCAATCACTGCCTTAAGTCTGGAACCCATGGACATCACCAAATGCTGGGTTTCCTCCTTCTTAATGCTTTGCCAGGCCTTTACAGCCGCAGCCTTCAGGTCTTGCTTGTTTGTGGGTCTTTCCGTCTTAAGTCTGGATTTGATCAAGTGAAATGCATGCTCAATTGGGTTAAGATCTGGTAATTGACTTGGCCATTGCAGAATGTTCCACTTTTTTGCACTCATGAACTCCTGGGTAGCTTTGGCTATATGCTTGGGGTCATTGTCCATCTGTACTATGAAGCGCCGTCCGATCAACTTTACGGCATTTGGCTGAATCTGGGCTGAAAGTATATCCCGGTACACTTCAGAATTCATCCGGCTACTCTTGTCTGCTGTTATGTCATCAATAAACACAAGTGACCCAGTGCCATTGAAAGCCATGCATGCCCATGCCATCACGTTGCCTCCACCATGTTTTACAGAGGATGTGGTGTGCCTTGGATAATGTGCCGTTCCCTTTCTTCTCCAAACTTTTTTCTTCCCATCATTCTGGTACAGGTTGATCTTTGTCTCATCTGTCCATAGAATACTTTTCCAGAACTGAGCTGGCTTCATGAGGTGTTTTTCAGCAAATTTAACTCTGGCCTGTCTATTTTTGGAATTGATGAATGGTTTGCATCTAGATGTGAACCCTTTGTATTTACTTTCATGGAGTCTTCTCTTTACTGTTAACTTAGAGACAGATACACCTACTTCACTGAGAGTGTTCTGGACTTCAGTTGATGTTGTGAACGGGTTCTTCTTCACCAAAGAAAGTATGCGGCGATCATCCACCACTGTTGTCATCCGTGGACGCCCAGGCCTTTTTGAGTTCCCAAGCTCACCAGTCAATTCCTTTTTTCTCAGCATGTCTGCTATCTCTCTGATGGATTTTTTCTTTTTTTTCAGCCTCAGGATGTTCTGCTTCACCTCAATTGAGAGTTCCTTAGACCGCATGTTGTCTGGTCACAGCAACAGCTTCCAAATGCAAAACCACACACCTGTAATCAACCCCAGACCTTTTAACTACTTCATTGATTACAGGTTAACGAGGGAGACGCCTTCAGAGTTAATTGCAGCCCTTAGAGTCCCTTGTCCAATTACTTTTGGTCCTTTGAAAAAGAGGAGGCTATGCATTACAGAGCTATGATTCCTAAACCCTTTCTCCGATTTGGATGTGAAAACTCTCATATTGCAGCTGGGAGTGTGCACTTTCAGCCCATATTATATATATATATATAATTGTATTTCTGAACATGTTTTTGTAAACAGCTAAAATAACAAAACTTGTGTCACTGTCCAAATATTTCTGGCCCTGACTGTATCTATTCTAGCTATCTATCAATTATTCTATCCTATCATATTTTGTTTCTCCTTTAAAAAACGCATTAACAAAACCGCGGCAAAAGTGCGGTAAAAACGCTGCAAAACGTCATGCGTTTTTTGGGCCACAAGCTGCATTTTCTGAGACTACAGGAAAAAGATGCAGTCAAGATGCACTCGGAAAAAAGATGCAGTGTGTGAACATAGCACTCTGTGAACCAAGGACTGTAAAGCTTTCCTGCAGCTGAATATTCCATCACTTGTAACCTTGAAATATTAATATTACAAAGGCCAGGTTCACAATTTTTGGATAAATCATTGATAAAACTAACTGATACCAGTGAGGGCATAACCCTTCACCCATTTATATGATGTTCAGTATCCAAAGCCTAGGAGTCTGTTATAGTAAGATCCCTTTAATTGTTGGGAATGAGCTCATTCGCGGTCTGTGGATGTGTTTCTATCAAGTCTGCCTGCAAAATTTTCTGAGTGATTCATCATGTCATCTGTTCCATTCCTCTATGAAAAGCGACTTTCACTTCCCCTTTAGAAATACGTAATATGGAAAGCAAAATGTATTTAGAATCTGCGCAGACTTTCTGCATATTATCTTCCAGTACGTGACAATCACTGTCTGTGTTACTTGTTATGTTGCTACAGAAATACAGCAGGCAACACAAGAGGCTGAGCATTGCCTTCAGCCAAGGGATTGATAGGCAATTATTGTAACCTGAGACCCTACTGTATCTGCAGGGTTAAGTATACATGTGAATCTACACAGATATGTTATACAAAGCTATGCACTGAAAGGATAATATGTATATTTCTCATGGGCATTGTCCACTGTCTAAGCATAAAGGGGATGTCTAGTGTGTTATATAGTGGGATTGTACTTATACACTGCTGTCATTCTAAATAAAGGCTGAGTTGTAATGTAAAGCATGGCGTACTCTCTAAGTCCCTTAAAGAGGACCTATCACTTGCTCAAAAGAATGTAGTCAAATGCCTTGTAAAAATCCTTGTGCTCTCCTGATTCTGCTGTTGCTTTCTTTTTTTGTGCTGCTTCTCTCCATTGCAGAGATTTTCACATTTATTGCTATGGCACATATCATGTAAGATTTCTGCTTCCTGTCCAATTGGGCATTTGTCCAGAGCAATCACTGATCACTGGGTGCATGTGCCTTCACCCATATATGCGGCAGGTGGGTTAATCTTACTGACAGTTGCCCTTTAACGGGAACCATACAGCTGACTACTGCTGCCTTTACCATGGACAGCATGAATCTGTGGCACCCCTGAGGGTCCAGTCGCCACAGAGGTACTACACCTCTGCCAGGTGTGGTATCCCATTCACTGGTAAGGAGGAGGTCACAAGCCGTTGTACACACACAAGTTTAGTATAGCCACACCACTTCAGGCCATGGTTAGGGCGGGATTGCTCCTCAATAAGAACACAGTCCCGGAGCCAGTCTGGGGGTGGAAGACTTGAGAACACCTTAGAACGGAGTGTCAGTTAGTTAGTGAGAGAAAGTGGTGAAGAGAGGTCCTGAGGACTGGAGACGGAGGAGCTCGTCCTAGGACCAGGAAAGAAAGAAGGGGTCCTAGAGCCATGGGAAGTGAGAGATCCACCCGTGGGCTCGCATCCACATCAGACACCGGTGTATAGGGACTTGGCCGCAAAGGGGATCGGCCCCTAGACTAGTGGAGAACTAAAAGGCTCAGCTAGCAAAACCGGAGGATAAGGGTACTACACGTGCCGAAGCCACCACCGCACACAAACTGCTGAAAAGGTGACCACAGAGGGCCAAGGGAACAAGGGCAGAAAAGCCTCCCTGCCAGGACCCGCAGACACCGGCTTGGGGCACTGTGTGTGAGGACGCAGGGCAGGAGGACGAAGCCTGCGTAGGAAGACGACCAGGAAAGGGACACAGAAAGGGACACCGGTCTTGTGCCTCCGAATTACCTGGGGATCGGCTGGATACCGTCACCACAGGACTCAGCACTCCAAAGGCAGCATTTGACTGGCCGGCAGAGATAATCTGGAACTGACAACTGTGAGTAAAGAACAAGTGACTGCATCCCGTTGTGTCCTGGACTCATTTCCTGCACCGCCACCCCCCACTATTTCAAGCATTCCGCCTGCTAAAAGCTTAAAATGGTTGCCCTAGGGCCTAGCTCTACCTGTTGAGAGCTTTACCATCCCAGCTGCGTCACCATCTACCCCAGCGATCCCAACCAGCAGCGACGGCCATACGTGGCGTCACAACTCATCATCCTATGTAAATATTCCCCCAGCATCAGTTCAAACGACATCGCCAGGGTCACAAAGTCAGCCCCTGCCGCCGTGACAACCTACCTGAAACGAGAACCGGCCCGGTTCCAAGTAGCTCCACGGCCCTGGTGGGCGTGTCAAATCAGATGATTCCAACTCTGCTACATCTGAAGCTCACAGCGAGCGCCATAGAACATGACCACCTGCTGTGGACTTCAGGCAGAGTGAGCTGCGCGAGTTTGATGGGCAACACATGGTTTGATGACCCCCACAAACCTCCTTACACAGTATAATAGCCCCTTACAGCCGCCCACATAGTATGATGTTCCAACATCGGTGCTCCTGAAACGCGATTGCGGGGTGCCGATGGAGTGACATTATGTCAAAGGGTCTGCAAAAGACCTCTATGCCAGTCATGATGGTACTCCTGTGAATGCCATCTTTTGACTGGTGTTCATGGGAGAGCATGATTTTTGTTATAAACAGCAATATAACGGTATGGCTCTATAAACACAAACTACTAGGTAATTGCAGGTGCAGGTCCCCTATGGGATCCAGTGAATACAGTGAAAACATAAGGTTTCTAAAAGTAGTAAAAAAAAAAAATGAAAGCACCCGACTTCTCCCCCATTAAAAAATACACATATGTGGCATAGCTAATTCCATAAAAGTCTGACCTATCAAAATATAAAATTAATTAATCCAATCGGTAAATGGCATACTGAGAAAAAAATCTAAATGCCAGAATTACGGTTCTTTGACCACTGCAACACTGCAAAAAAAGTACAATAAGAGGTGATCAAAACATAGCATCTTGGGGTAGATACAATCAATACAAATGTCAGCTCAGAGCACCAAAAACAAGCCCTCGCACAGCGTGAGAAAACTGAAGAAGTTACGCATCTTGGGAAATGGCAACACAACCCAAAACATTTTTTTAATTCTTGTGATTTTTTTCTCACAACTTAATAAAAGCTATGCATATTTAGAATCCGCCTTACTTGTACTGACCATAAGCATCATATAACACGATAATTATTACCATACTAGAAGGTGGCCCGATTCTACGCATCGGGTATTCTAGAATTTACGTATTGTGTAGTTAATGTATGATTTTTGTTATATATATATATATATAGATGTTGTTGTGTGTAGTTACCAAGTGTTTGTGTAGGGCGCTGTACATGTTCTGGGTGTTGTCTGGGTGTGGCGGGGGGTGAGAGCGGTGTTGTATGTGTGTTGCGTTGTTTTTGGAGCGCTGTGTCTGTAGCGTGGTGTGTGTGTGTGTTGCGCGGTTTGTGTGGGTGTGGTGTGTTTTGGGGGAGGTATGTTTTGTGCAATGTGTGTGTGTTGCGTGGTATGTGCGTATATTTATGTATGCCGCAGTGTTTGTGTGTTGGGTGTTGTGTGTGTGCAGCGTTGTCTGTGTGTGTGGGTGTCTGTGTAGGGCGGTGTTTGTGGTTCCCAGTGTGTGTGTGGTGTGTTGTGTGTGTTGGGGGGAGGTGTGCACCTCCCATCGTGCTCCATCACCCATGCTGCGCACCCCCCATTGTGCTCCATCCGCCATGCTGCGCACTCCCAAACGTGGTCCATCCGCCATGCTGCGCACTCCCAAACGTGGTCCATCCGCCATGCTGCGCACTCCCAAACGTGCTCTATCCACCATGCTGCGCACTCCCAAACGTGCTCCATCCGCCATGCTGCGCACTCCTAAATGTGGTCCATCCGCCATGCTGCGCACTCCCAAACGTACTCCATCCCCCATGCTGCGCACTCCCCATCGTGCTCCATCCCCCATGCTGCACCAGCATCAGCCTCTCTGCCCCCAGCATCAGCCTCTCTCCTCCCATGAACCAGCCTCTCTCCTCCCAGCATCAGCCTCTCTCCTCCCAGCATCAGCCTCTCTCCTCCCAGCATCAGCCTCTCTGTCCCCAGCATCAGCCTCTCTGTCCCCAGCATCAGCTTCTCTCCTCCCAGCCTCAGCCTCCCCCAGCATCAGCCTCTCTTCTCTCAGCCTCCCCCCTCCCAGCCTCCCACCTCCCAGCCTCCCCCAGCATCAGCCTCCCCCTCCCAGCCTCCCCCAGCATCAGCCTCCCCCTCCCAGCCTCCCCCAGCATCAGCCTCTCGCCTCCCAGCCTCCCCCAGCATCAACCTCTCTCCTCCCAGCCTCCCCCAGCATCAGCCTCTCTCCTCCCAGCCTCCTCCAGCATCAGCCTCTCTCCTCCCAGCCTCTCCCAGCATCAGCCTCCCCCTCCCATCCTTCCCCAGGATCAGCCTCTCTACTCCCAGCCTCCCTCCTCCCAGCCTCCCCAGCATCAGCCTCCCCCTCCCAGCCTCCCCCAGCATCAGCCTCTCTCCTCCCAGCCTCCCCCAGCATCAGCCTACCCCAGCATCAGCCTACCCCAGCATCAGTCTACCCCAGCATCAGCCTCCCCCTCCCAGCCTTCCCCAGGATCAGCCTCTCTCCTCCCAGCCTCCCCCAGCACGCCGTGCTCCTCTGCCGACACTCACAGATCCGATCGCATACACTCACACACTCACACATCAGAACACACACACACATCCGATCGCATACACTCACACACACACTGGCGATATCGCACATACGCGCTCACACTCAGAACATCCGGAGATACCACATGCTTCTGGCCATGTGATCCTCCGGCAGGTCCTGGAAGGTCACTCCACAGTATCGCCGCCGAGAAGCAAGCGATATCCCAGGATGTTGTGAGTGTGTGGATGCGATGTGATGTGTGTGTGAGAGTGAGTGTGATCTGATGTGTGTGTGTGTTGTTATGTGTGTGCGTATGTTCCGCAGCTGCAGGACCTTGATGCGCTGGTAACTATGCTACCATGGTTACCAGCGTATCCCGTCCCCCGCTCGCACGGGAGCCCACACCAGCATACGGTGGCAACCCCAGCAATGCGAGGGTATGTGTCGGCTGGGTTGGCGGCGTACGCTGATGTGGGCTCCCGGGGTACAGTACTCACCTGGGAGTCGTGGCTCCGTGTCGGTTCGGGGAATGCGTGCGGGGGGCGGGGCCAGAGCGAGCGTGCATTGCGTGAGGGGGGCGGGGTGTGGCCGAGTTGCAAATGCGTGCAGGGTGCCGGGGCGAGAGGCCAATCCGTGTGGGGGGCGGAGCCTGGGCGAGTGGCCAATCCGTGTGGGGGGGCGGGGCCATGGCGAGCCGAGCGGCCAATCAGCTTTGTGTCACCGTAAGGACACAATTTTGGAGCAAGACAGACAGACAGACAGAATAAGGCAATTATATATATATAGATAGTGAAAGTTGTAAATAAAACACCCAAAAACCAATTGTGGAATTGTGTATTGTTTTTGCAATTTTGCTGAACTTAGAATTGTTTTCTCGCTTTCCAATACATCACATAATAAAATGAATGGTATCATTCAAAAGTACAACTTGTTCTACAAAAAAAACAGCTTTCCTATGCTTATGTTGACAGACAATTAAAAAAAAGTATGGTTCTTGGAAGGTGAGGAAAAAATGAAAACACAAAAAATTGGGAAACCTCTATGTTGGGAAGATACAAAGTAACGAAAATCCAGCGGCTCACAGGCAGATGAATTAAAAACTTTCCTTTATTTTCATCGCTTTAAAAATGGATAGACAGCATCCACAAGGCGCAGTTCAACCAACGCGTTTCGACATAACGCAGTGTCGTAAGTTCTTATCCATGAATAAGAACTTACGACACTGCATTATGTCGAAACGCGTTGGAGAACTGCGCCTTGTGGATGCTGTCTATCCATTTTTAAAGCGATGAAAATAAAGGAAAATTTTTAATTCATCTGCCTGTGAGCCGCTGGGTTTTCGTTACTTTGTATCTGCTATTATCCCCTTGTGCCTGGGATTTCCGTGCAGGATCAGCTGGTCTACTCCTCAGACTTACACACCAGAGCGGTGAGCTGGAACACGTTTCTTCTATGTTGGGAAGGGGTTAATACATGTTGTCTTCCGCCAATAGCGGATAATCATCAACCGCTTCCTCCCATTAACTATACATTGCAAAGGAGGCTTGAGCAACTATTGAAGACACAATCCTTAAGCCCCCGTCACATTTAGTGACTTACCAGCGATCCTGAAAACGATGCGACCTGATAAGGATCGCTGGTAAGTCGCTGCTGAGATGTCACACAGTCAGACCTTACCAACGACACAGTAACGATACAGGTCGCAGTAGCGACCTGTACAACGATCTCAGTGTTAAACATAGTGATGCGTCCTGCCCAGCAGGTCATCACCTTTGAAAAAAATGGTCCAGGACATTCAGCAAGGACCGGCGACCTCACAGCAGGGGCCAGGTTGTTGCTGGATGTCACACAACGAGATCGCTAGCGAGATCGCTGTTGCGTCACGAAAACCGAGACTCAGCAGCGATGTCGCTTAGTGAGATGTGGCCTTTACACTTCATTCCTCATCAGACAAACCAGGCATCCTTTTAAAACTAAATTTTGCTTTGATGACAGAGAAATCCTGGAAGCCAACCTAAGGCCCTTTGCGCACTAGAGAAAGGATTTTTTCTCAAGAAATTTCTTGAGAGTCTGAAAGATTAGCACACTTGCGTTCAAAAAACACACCAATAATGCACCGAAAAACGCATGCGTATTTTATGCGTTTTTTCTGCAGGTTGGTCCCTGTGTTATTTTACAATTATCTATGGCAAAAAAACGCAGGTACCTGCAGAAAAGAAGTGACATGCTCATTCTTTTTCTCAAGAAATTCTGCAGAAAGAATGTTCTTGAGAAAAACCGCAGTGTGCGCACAGCTATTCTTTTTTCCATAGGTTTTGCTAAGGAATGTCTACAGAAAAATTACAACCATTTTCTTAAGAAATTCCTGCAGCAAAAACACAGGTAAAAACGCATGCAGTTTTCGGTGCGTTATTGGTGCGTTTTTTTATCGCAAGTGCGCTAATCTTTCAGACTCTCAAGAAATGTATTGACAAAAATCCTTTTTCTAGTGTGAACAGAGCCTTAAGGTACCGTCACACTAAGCAACATCGCTAGCAACATCACTGCTGAGGCACGACTTTTGTGACGTAACAGCGATGTTACTAGCGATGTTGCTGTGTGTGACATCCAGCAACAACCTGGCCCGTGCTGTGAGGTCGCTGGTTGTTGCTGAATGTCCTGGACCATTTTTTAGTTGTTTCTCTCCCCTGTGAAGCACAGATCGCTGTGTGTGACAGCGACAGAGCAACAACTGAATGTGCAGTAAGCAGGGAGCCAGCTTCTGTGGACGCTGGTAACCAATGTAAATATCGGGTAACCAAGGAGCCATTTCCTTGGTTACCCGATATTTACCTTCGTTACCAGCGTCCGCCGCTCTCACGCGGCGAGTGCCGTCTTCCTGCTCCCTGCACACATAGCCAGACTACACATCAGGTAATTAACCCGATGTGTACTCTGGCTAGGAGTGCAGGGAGCCAGCGCTAAGCGGTGTGCGCTGGTAACCAAGGTAAATATCGAGTTGGTTACCTGATATTTACCTTAGTTACCAAGCGCAGCATCGCTTCCACGCGTCGCTGCTGGCTGGGGGCTGGTCACTGGTGAGATCTGCCTGTTTGACAGCTCGCCAGCAACCCGTGTAGCGACGCTCCAGCGATCCCTGCCAGGTCAGGTTGCTGGTGGGATCGCTGGAGCGTCGTCGCTTAGTGTGACGGTACCTTAAGAAACCAAAAGAAAATTCATTCAGCACCACAATCACCCAATGCACAAGGCCAATGGAGAATTAGAATAGCAAAAAGATAAATGGTCTACATTGATCTAGGTCAAAATCTACTGCCGCTCAATCCAAACTCCTTGCATTTGGGGGCTTTCACTGATCTAGTACTTACCATCTATCTATTGGTATGAAGAAGTTGAATACTTAAAGAGTTTGTCCACTCCTTAGGATAGGTTATCAATGTCTGATTGGCCGGGGTCTACTTAGCTGTTCTCGGAGTAGGTGGCTGGATATGCTCAGTTCCAGAGTTGCCCCATATTCTGATAGTCGCCGGGTACTGCACATCCGCTTCCTATTGATTTGAATGGAAGGCGCATGTGCAGTACCCGGCTGCTATCAGTTGATGGGGCAGCTCGGGAACTGATCATTTTTAGCCACCTGCTGCCACCGGCAGCACCATGTACAGCTATTTGGCGGGGTGTGAGGTGTCAGATCCTAGCGGATCATGCATTAATGACCTATTCTAAGGATAAGTCATGAATGTAAAAGTAATGGAGAACCACTTTAAGTGGCATTTTTCAGTTATTACGGTTTACTGCCAAGTGTGTAGGATAACAAGATGCTGTATTATACAACTGCAAATCAATGACATTTATCACATTGAAAAGCTTGTTCTCTGCTCAATGTGTCAATAACTGGGCTTTATTTCCTGCTTCATATGCCAGTTGCTGCCTTTTTCCAGGTAATGGATATAAGTAATTAGATTAATTCATTTGACTGTATAGAGGAGGAGTATGCACTTAGTGGAAAAGTTTCCTTCGATCAAGCTAAATTACCAGATGACTAGGCCTCTTCTACAGCTCTCTCTGCAGATCACATTAGAAGATACCACTAAGTCCCAGGAAAGCTTCTTAGCAATGTAATATTTTATGTAAAAATCAATAATTTGTGAGACAGGTTTCATAATGTTAACTAAATCCACGTGTAAACCCGAATACAAGGACAATATATTTGAATATGAGTATTAGGGAGTAGCATAAAGAGTCTCATGGGCCCCACGACAAAATTTGGACTTGGGCCTCGCCCCCCACCAGAATGTTGCTCAGATGAGTGAGCTCCAGTAACCGTGATAGTCTGTATTAGCTGTCTTTAACACTAGAACTGGACTCGTGACACCTAATAGAACTACATAGTGCGAAGTAGTCAAAATGACTACCTCAGTAGTTCTAGTGTTAAATAAAATGCAATCACATCATGATCATATACAGTTTATCACAAACGAGAGTACACACCACAGTTCTGTAAACACGTATTTTATCACATCTTTTCATGGGACTATACTGAAATATGACACTTTGTTACAATGTGATGTAATCAGTGTACAGCTTGTATAACGGGGTAAATAACGCAACACAGCCATTAACCACGGCAACCTCGGGCGATTTTCTATTTTTCGTTTTTTTTGCTCCCCTTCTTCCGAGAGCCGTAACTTTCTTATTTTACCGTCAATCTTGCCATATGGGGGCTTGTTTATTGTGGGGCAAGTTGTACTTTTAAATGAAATCATGAGTGTTACCATACAGTGTACTCGAAAACGGGAAAGAAATTCCAAGTGTGGAAAAAAAAAGTGGAGCACTTTTTGCACCATTTTCCGTGACCCGTAACGTTCTTATTTTTCGGGACCTATGGCTCACTGATGGCTTATTTTTTGCGTCTCGAGCTGGCATTCCTAATGGTATTTTTGCGCAGATACTACGTTTTGATCGCCTGTTATTGCATTTTGCACAAAATTTGTGACAAGCAAAATAATGTAATCTTGGCGTTTGGAATTTTTTTGCTGCTACGCCGTTTACTGATCAGATTCATTATATATGTTGATAGATCGGACATTTCTAAATGCGACAATATGTGTATATTTGTTATTTTTTTTAACCCTTTAATTTTTAATGGGGCAAATGGGAGGTGATTTGAACTTTGAGGTTTTTTTATTTATTTTAAATTTTTAAAACTTTTTCTTTAACTTTTTTTTAAATTTTACTAGTCCCCCCAGGGGACTATAAGGGATCTGATTACTCATTCATTTCTGAACAACACAGCTCTGATCAGCAGAAATGCTGTGCTCTTGTTACACCCACTGCTCTGCCGGCTGTAACAGGAACCAGGTCATAATAGCAACAGGAGTCATCACATGACCCGCCACTACCATGGCAACCATCGACTGCCCGTGATCGCGTCTGATGGCGATGGAAAAGAAGATTTCCCCACAGCGGCCATTTAAATTGCGCTGTCACATTTTGACAGCGTGATCTAAGGGGTTAACAGGCATGGGTGGATTGTGGATCTGCCTGTGAGGCACACATGTCTGCTGTACAAATCTGCAGACATGTGCAGGAATTGGTGCCGGCTCACCGCAGCAGCTGGCGGTGATTACCCTTTCATGATTTAGGACACACCGCTGGCAGCAAAAGTGAGTATACCTCTAAGTGAAAATGGCCAAATTGTGCCCAATTAGCCATTTTCTCTCCCGGGTGTCATGTGACTCATTAGTGTTACAATTAGTCATTGCCAAATGCTAAATATTCGGGTCCTTTGTACCAAATACCTAGTACTATTCCAATATTCATCACGTTTATCTAACCCAGTGGTTCCCAAACTCCAGTCCTCACGACCCCCAACAGGTTATATTTTCAGGATTTTTTTAATTTAGCACAGGTGATGCCTTGATAATAATTCCATCACCTTTTCAATAGTAAGGTAATCCTGAAAACATGACTTGTTGGGGGCCATGAGGACTGGAGATTGGAAAACACTGATCTAACCTAATGCAAGTCAATTGGGAACCCGAGTATTATATTGGAAGATTTCCCAGAAACCTGCCCATGTTCCCCATTGACTTGCACTAAGTTTGTTATTTGTGACGAATACTGGAATAGTACTAGGTATTTGGTACGAATAACCCGTATATTTAGTATTCACTCATCGCTAGTTACAATGTCTGAGATGTGAATGGGGAGCAGGTGTGTTAAATGTGGTGTTATCGCTCACACACAATCAATGTAGTCTGAGCAATGATAAGGTGTTGGTATAAAACAAACATTGCAGGTAAACAACAGCAAGGACCTTAATAAGAGAGACATTGCAGAAATCTCTGTTTTACCCCTTACAGTCTTCAGATTACATAGCATAAACTTGCTGACAGATTCCTTTAATACTTATATATTAGTAAGGGATACAAAATTAGCCCCCAAACACACTTTTACACCGGAAGTGAGAACATTTTTCGGTCGAGTGCCAAATATTGCGATTGCACCACACCAAAGCGCCACATTAAGTATGAATGGGTAGTCTTATCCAAGGTAAATATTGACAATAATATACATGCTATTAGCTAATACGTGGGGGCCATTTCTGCAACTTTCACTACTGTTTACCAACAGGATCCTCCTCTACACTCCTATTTAGCATGTCGCAAAAAAGGAGTCAAGATAACCATACAATGAGCACGGTTATCCCCAAACTTTATGAGAGTTACTGAACACAGAGGAGTCAGCGATAGCTGGGGCTGCACAGAATGGCGTTATGGGCTATAGGCTGTACAACCCTGTGCTAAACCAAGGATACAGTTGCCAAGACAAATTTTAATTCAACTTAACACTATTTTTGACATCTTTATGGATGGCCACAATAGAGACCTTGATTCTAGCGATATGTCACTTACTGGACTGCTTGGTGCAGTTTTGTTAGAATCCTTGTAGCCGTAGCAGTTTTCAAATTGCTGAGCTGTGTATAATTCTGCCCATACCACTGACTGGCAGCTTTCTGTGTACACTATGCACTGTGAACAAACTGCTAATCAGTGGTGTGGATAGGGTTACACTTATTAGCCTGACTGCTCTGCACAGGAGACCTTGTCTTGCAATGATAAGCTCCTGGTTATAAAACACTGTTTGTACTGAAACTACAGAACACAGCCTTATAAGTCACACATCCCTGGAACTGGGCTTTCAGCGCCTACATTACGCTGCTCTCAGATTACATAGCAAGAACTTGCTGCTAGATTCCCTTTAGTAGATGGAGAACCAGCATCTCTTTCTTTATGTAACTTTCTTTTGGGTGTTTGGAATTAGTTAGATTTGAAGGGGTAGAGTAGAGTAACATGAGAGGACTGAACTATAGAGATGTTGAGCTGCTCATCAGATACTGCTGTGTCATATTGTGTGTCTGAGAACATTGAGCAGTATGTAATTACAAGCTGCCATAGCCACACTTCATAGATCACATGAACTAATGAACGGTATGATATATCACAAAAATGTACATCTCATAAATTATTAAATCAATAGCGTGGCCTTCATACTATTAATCTCTAATCAATGAAATAGCAATTTAAAAGCATACAATATATATATCCAAATGCCTATATCAATGTACCGATACATATGACTTTTAGGGCCGCTTTACACACTACAACATCGCTAGCATTTGCTGACGATGTCGAGCGCGATAGCACCCGCCTCTGTCGTACGACCAATATGTGGTGATCGCTGCCGTAGCGAACATTATCGCTAGGGCAGCGTCACACGCACATACCTGTTCTGCGACGTCGCTGGGACTGATGAACATTCCCTCCCTCAAGGGGGAGGTGCGTTTGGCGTTACTAAGCGGCCGTCCAATAGAAGTGGAGGGGCGGAGATGAGCGTGACGTAACATCCCGCCCACCTCCTTCCTCATTGCCGGCGGACGCAGGTAAGGTGAGGTTCCTCGTTCCTGCGGTGTCACACATAGTGATGTGTGCTGCCACAGGAACGACGAACAACATCGTACCTGCAGCTGCAACGATAATTGGGAATGGACCCCCTTGTCACCGATGAGCGATTTTGAACGTTTTTGCAACGATTCAAAATCGCTCATAGGTGTCACACGCAACGACATCGCTAACGCGGCTGGATGTGCGTCACAAGTTCCGTGACCCCAACGACATCACTTTAGCGATATCGTAGCGTGTAAAGCGGCCCTTAGGCAAACAAAGCAACCATAAAGATATATAAAATGGAAAGTTTATTTATGACTAGACATGAGCAGACTCGTGGAAGTTCGGGTTCTGCAGGTTCAGCTGGACTTTAGATAAAGTTCTGTTCTGGACCCGGACTTGACCTGAACCTCATTGGAAGACACTAATTGGGCAGTTCGCGCCTGCGCCTACATACAGCCAGCCATAAATCAAACACTTTACCTGAATTTATCTTCTGTGCGAGCCATTCTGCAAATGGCTCACACTTTGCCGAGTGTACCCAAGTGTATCCGAGCACAGTGATGCTCAGTCGAGTGGTTTAAATATGTAAAGTACCTGAACTCCGAACTTGAACTCTGTTTTTTTTTTTGGTAAGTCTGTGTTTGGTATGAACACTGAACTTTAAAGTTCAGGTTTGCTCATCTCTATTTATGACCAATATGTACAGTGGAAAAAAACTATTTAGTCAGCCACCAATTGTGCAAGTTCTCCCACTTAAAAAGATGAGAGAGGCCTGTAATTGACATCATAGGTAGACCACAACTATGAGACACAAAATGAGAAAACAAATCCAGAAAATCACCTTATCTGATTTGCCAAGATTTTCCTTTGCAAATTATGGTGGAAAATAAATATTTGGTCAATAACAAAAGTTCATCTCAATATTTTGTTATATATCCTTTGTTGGCAATCACAGAGGTCACACTTTTTCTGTATGTCTTCATAAGGTTGGCACACACTGATGGCGATATGTTGGCCCATTCCTCCATGCAGATCTCCTCTAGAGCAGTGATGTTTTGGCCTGTCACTAGGCAACACGGACTTTCAACTCCCTCCAAAGGTTTTCAACGAGGTTGAGATCTGAAGACAGGCTAGGCCACTCCTGGACCTTCATATGCGTCTTACAAAGCCACTCCTTCGTCACCCTGGTGGTGTGCTTGGGTTCATATTATTATGTTGAAAGACCCAGCCAAGTTTCATCTTCAATGCCCTTGCTGATGGAAGGAGGTTTGCACTCAAAATCTAACGATACATGGCCCTATTCATTCTTTCATGTGCATGGATCAGTGGTCCTGGTCCCTTTGCAGAGAAACAGCCCCAAAGCATGATGTTGCCACCCCATGTTTCACAATAGGTATGGTGTTTTTTTGGATGCAACTCAGCATTCTGTCTCCTCCAAACATGTCGAGTTGTGTTTCTACCAAACAGTTCTACTTTGAATTCATCAGACCACATGACATCCTCCCAAGATTCTTCAGTATAATCCAAATGATCTCCAGCAAACTTCAGACGGGCCCGGACATGTACTGGCTTAAACAGAGGAACACGTCTGGCACTGCAGGATCTGAGTCCCTGGTGGCATAGTGTGTTACTGACAGTAGCCTTTGTTACGGTGGTCCCAGCTCTATGCAGGTCATTCACTAGGTCCCCCCGTGTGGTTCTGGGATTTTTGCTCACCGTTCCTGTGATCATTTTGACACCACGGAGTGAGATCTTGCGTAGAGCCCCATATTGAGGGAGATCAGTGGTCTTGTATGTCTTCCATTTTATTGTTATTACTCCCACAGTTGATTTCATCACACCAAGCTGCTTGCCTATTGCCAATTCAGTCTTCCCAGCCTGGTGCAATGCTACAATTTTGTTTCTAGTGTCCTTCGACAGCTCTTTGGTCTTCACCATAGTAGAGTTTGGAGTGTGACTGTTTGAGGTTGTGGACAGGTGTCTTTTATACTGATAGCAAGTTCAAACAGGTGCTATTATGGCAGGTAATGAGTGGAGGACAGAGGGGCCTCTTAAAGAAGAGGTTTCAGGTCTGTGAGAGCAACAAACCTTGCATGTTTTTAGATGAGTAAATACTTATTTCCCACCATAATTAGTAACAAAAATCTTGTCAAATGAGACAAGGTGATTTTCTGGATCTGTTTTCTCAATTTGTCTCTCATAGTTGTGGTCTACTTATGATGTCAATTACAGGCCTTTCTCATCTTTTTTAGTGGTAGAACTTGCACAACTACCGTGTTTTTCCAAAAATAAGAACCCCCCCAAAAAATAAGCCCTAGGCGCGGTTCAATAATGAAGTGTCTGTGCAGCTATAAAAGTTAAAGATACTGCAGGACACTTCATTATAGACAGCAGGCACCCTGCAATAACACTCACAGACGCCGAGCAGAGGACCTGCAGTGGATCGCACACCCGCACACATCAGATCTAACACACACACAATCAGATCTTTTACACACACACACACAATCAGATCTCACACACATGATCAGATCACACAGACACACATCTGATCTCACACACATACATCCGATCTCACACACAAAATCAGATCACACACACATCCGATCTCACACACAAACATCCGATCTCACACACACACAATCAGATCACACACACACACACAATCAGATCACACACACAAACATTGGATCACACACATACTCACCACATCCAGCGACAGAGGAGTGCAAGGACTTGCTGCAATGCTAGCTTACAGGACCTGCGGACACGTGACTTCCTGCCATCATTCCCTGCAGCCGGAAACCTTTTGTAACGCTGGATGTGATCAGTGAGTGATTGAGTCTGTCTGATCTGATGTGTGTGTGTGATCTGTTGTGTGTGAGTGTCGGCTAGAAGCAGGGGTGGACGGCGTGCAGCACTCACCTAGGATCACAAGGAGGACCTGGGAGCCATGCAGACATTCCTGTCTGGTAAGTATGAGTCTCCTGGGAAGTGGGGGGGGGGTATGCTTTTTTTGGTGGGGTAAACTTACCCCACTGTAAATTACAAAAAACATATTAAAAGCAAGAGTGCCTCACAACAGTGGGGTATAAAATTAGAACTGTTCCAAAATCACGCTGGGCAAAATGGTGCAGTAACATACGGGTTTACAGTGTCATATGGCATGCAGCAGAAACTACTATCAAAATATGTTCAATGCACAGTTAAAGATATAATTATTGCTATGCAACACTGATTCAATAATCTACTAGGTGTTACATCAAAAATCATACCTCATTCACCGTATGTAAGATAGTTCCCAGTGTCCCTCAAAAATATCGCTTTTTCATCATACTGACACATAAAAAAATGAACAAAAAGGGATAAAAAAATCATATGTAAAAAATGCTATAAATTAAAACGCCAAATAATCCCCCAAAAACAAGCCCTAATATGGCTCATTTGGCAAAACAATAAAATAATTACAGCTTTCCAAATACAGCGATGCAAAAACAAATTCATTTTTGCAAAATATTGTTTTTAGTGTGTAAAAGTAACAAATCATAAAAAACTATATAAATCTGGTACCACTATAATTGTACTGACCCAAAAAATAAATCGGTCTTATCACTTTTACGTCCCAAAGTTATAACATTCTGTGAAGTACTTGTGGGTTCAAAATACTTACTACACCCCTAGATGAGACCTTAAGCAGTGATATTTCTAATTTGGGGCAATTTTTGTGGGTTTCTGCTGATTTGGCACCTCAGGGGCTTGGCTAACGAAGCCCACAATCTAGAATAGAATCTGCATTCTAAAAGCCAAGTAACGCTCCTTTCCATGCCATCCCCGCCGTGTGCTCAAACAGTAGTGCACAACCACATATCGGGTACTGCCATAGTCGGTAAAAATTGCAGTACAAATTGTACTTTCCATTTTACCCTATTACCCATTGTGTAAATTATAAATTTGGTGATGAAACAGTATTTCAATGAGAAAAATGATTTTTTTTTGTATTCACATCTAAATGTTACAAAGTTTTGTAAATCAACTGTAGGATGAAAATGCTCAGTTCACCAATAGATGAATTCCTTGAAGGGTTTAGTTTCCAAAATGGGTTCACTTGTGGGGGTTTCTGCTGTTTTTTTTCATGTTAGGAGGGAGAGCTTACATTATATCAGAGTTTGTACACTTGCACCCTATAAAGCCTTTCATACGGCACTATGGCTATGTGCACATGTTGTGATTTTTTTTTCCCGTTTTTTATGCGCTTTTCCTTACTTATTTTAATCAATACAACCAAGGTATGTGAGGCTCTCCGTAACTCAATAACCCGGGGGTGTCATGGTGAAGACCCAAAGTTACCATGGCAGCGATTGGGTCCTTGTGATTGCATTACACGGACCCAATCTCCAGGGAGAGGTAAGTGATTCTTTTCCCTGCCTTCTGAATGCTGTGATCGCACTAATTGCAGCAATCTGGGGGTTAAACTGCCGGAACCGCTCTGAGCAGTGAGAGCCGGGTCCTGGCTTTAACACCAGCAGGAGACCTGGCTGCGATCGCAAGGGTACAGCACCTGAACCCCCGCGATTGCCATGACTAAAAAAAGAGGGAAAGTGTGGAGGAGTCTTTATTCAAATAAACTTTTTTGTGTGTCTTATTTCTTTTCACTTACTAGGCTTGTAATGGGGGTGTCTAATAGACAACTCTCCTTTAATAACCCCCAGGCTTGATGTCAGCTGACATTACACAGCCAACATCGACACAAAAAATACTAAACAGATTGCCACCGCACCAGGGCAATTAAGACAAGCCGGGCAAAGCATCAGAATCGGTGCACCTAATATGATATATCAATTCTGGCGCAGCTGTGAGCTGTTATTTTTAGGCTGGGAAGAGGCCAATATACATTGATCTTCCTAGCCTGATAATGCCAGCCCCCAGCTGTCTGCTTTACCTTGGCTGGTTATCAAAAATTATTTAGTTCCCAGCAGCGACCTGGGTGTCCAGGCATCTTCCCCATGCTGTTCCAATTTCATTTCAGTGCTGTTTCCATCCATTTCAACAATTTTCTAGCCCCTTCTGTCCTTCTGGGGGGGGTCGTCTGTAAAAATGCTTCCCACTGACTTCCATTATACTTGATACTCAAGTCATGCCTGTCCAAGCGTCTGACCTGCTCGATTCGAGTAAAGAGCACTTGAGCATTTTAGTGCTTGCTCACCAGCAATGATGATCCATTCTTGCCTAATCAGTGATTACAGTTTAACACAATTCCTTTGTGTTTGTTTGCAAAATGGTCTGGAATTGTTAGCAGATGCCAGGTAACGTTTGCAGAGCCCCTGATGTGCCTAAACAGTGGAAAGCCCCACAAGTGACCCCATTTTGGAAACCCCCAGGTGCTTCAGAAGTTTAGAATGTTGAACTGTGAAAATAAAAATAATAAAACAAAAATAACATTTTTTCCCACAAAAATGTTCTTTGAGCTCCAATTTTTTTATTTTCACAAAGGTAATAGAAAAAATGCTCTGAACAATTTGTTGTGCAATTTCTCTTGAGTTCGACGATAGCCCGTATGTGATGGAAATCTACTGTTTGGGTGCACGGCAGAGCTCTGAAGGGAGGAAGCGACAATTGACTTTTCAAACGTGAAATTGTGTGGAATCCCATGTTGTGTTTGCAGAGCCCCTGATGTGCCTAAACAGTGGAGCTCCCCCAAGATGTGACCCCATTTTGGAAACTAGACCACCATGGAATGTATCAAGATATGTGGTGAGCATCTTGAACCCCCAGGTGCTTCACAGAATTTTAGAACTCTCCAAATCTTCCTTGAAAATCGGTGTCTCCACCTCAAACTCAGCAAAAAGACTTGGTGTGAACAGACACCAAGGGGTATTTTACCTATGGTAAGAGTTGTAGTCTCGGACAGACTCTGGCACCTTGGACCAATCATGTCTAGGGTGCGGTCACGCTGTGCAGCTCCTCCATGCCCCCATTATCAGTGATGTCCCCTCTCCGCAGGCAGCTCCATAGATACATGCATATACCACTGGCGGACACACACAGAGTAAGGATAGGTTCACATTTCCGTTGTTTTGCATCAGTCACATGCGTTGCTTGACGCATGTGACTGATGTGTTGTACAACGGATGACAAACAACAGAAATCATTGTCGGACTCCGTTGTGTGCGGGGGGCGGAGCACGAGGGGGCGGAGCCGAGCGGGGCCGTGGCGCTGAGGACGTCAGTGCTGCGGGGACTGCAGGGCTGGGGACAAGTGTGTGTGAGTGTGTGAGTACATATGCGGAGTGCGGGAGGGGGCGGAGCTGAGTGGGAAAGTGTCTGGCTCCCTGCACACGTATCCAGGGTAAATATCGGGTAACTAAAAGCAAAGCACTTTTTGTTTGGTTACCCGATATTTATCTTGGTTACCAGCGTACACTGCTTAGCGCTGGCTCCCTGCACACGTAACCAGTGTAAATATCGGGTAACTAACCAAAGCGCATTGCTTGGTTACCCGATGTGTATCCTGGTTACGGGCGCAGGGAGCCAGAGAGAGCATGAGCAGCAAAATCCTACGGATTGCACTGCTCAAAAAACGTTACAGGCTGCGTTGCGCCCACCCGGCGGTCAGTTAAAAAACGACTGACCGCGACGCAGCGGATGCAACGCAGCATCAGTCGCAATCCGTCACTAATAGAAGTCTATGGGGGAAAAACAGGATTCCTGCAAAATATTTTGCAGGATACCGTAATTCCTCAAGGCGACGGATTGTGACTGATGCAAAACGACGAAACTGTGAACTTAGCTTAAATGGTCCCTGTGCAAGAACAGTATATGGGCCCTTTCCTGTCCAATAACTCATCAAAATGCACAATTCCACCTGTTTTGGACGAAGAGATGGGCCCCAACCTCTTGGCCCTTGTATGGTTGCAGCAATGATATATCCGCCCCTGGTATATACCGTATATACACACGGTACACTGACCTATATATCTCTATAGGTCCGTTACCGTCCTCAGTCTGGTGCTCAGGGAGTCTCCTACAATCCCGCCCAGGCCACGCGGCCCTAGAAACGCCCTCTTATTTAATTAACCAATAGTAACGTTATCATTCAGTAGTCCACGCCCATTATGCTGATGAGGCAGGCTTCCGGGCGAGTTGGGCACAGGCAGTT